>NC_051086.1:90577190-90722190 GCF_004664715.2 Peromyscus leucopus | reverse complement strand
GTAACTTCGCTGCATTCTGAGTGTGCGCATTTACCCAGTCTGCGTATCGTGCACACGTGAATTCAGACAGCGTTTGTCCTGCAGTGTCTTCCTGGCTTCACTTAGCAGAATGCTTTTGAGGTGTGTGCAGGGTGTAGTGTGTGCTGGGATTTCATGCCTGTCTTAGGATAATGTTTCCACTGCAAGTGTTCAGTGCATTTTCCCTCTATTCATCTGAGGATGGTTATTCGGGGTATTTCTATCCTCTGACTCTTCAGACTTCTGCTGCTGTGACCATGAGGGACAATATTGAGTTCCTGCTTTCAACATGTTTTAGATTATTTACATGTGTATGGGTGCTTTGTCTGCGTGTCTGGTCTATCTACCATGTGTATGCCGTGCCCGAGGAGGCCAGAAGAGGGCATTGGATCCCTTGAGACTGAGGTTGCAAGAGTTGTGAGCTGCTCCATAAGTGTTAGGAATTGAACCTGGGTCCCTGGAAGAAGCCAGTGCTCTCAACTGCTGAGTCCTCTCTCTGACCCCTCAATATGTTTTTTTTGTTGTTGTTGTTGTTTTTAAAGACTTATTTATTTATTATGTATACAGTATGTATGCCTGCAGGCCAGAAGAGGGCACCAGATCTCATTACAGATGGTTGTGAGCCACCATGTGGTTGCTGGGAATTGAACTCAGGACCTCTGGAAGAGCACCCAGTGCTCTTAACTGCTGAGCCATCTCTCCAGTCCCTCAATATGTGTTTTAAGATTTATTTTTTATTATGTGTGTGTCTGTGTGTGTGTGGATATGTGCACATAGGTTCAGGTACTCCCAGAGGCCAGACTGGTGGATGTCCTGGAGCTGGAGTTATGGGTGGTTGTAAGCCTCCTGACATGGGTGCTCTTAACCACTTGACCATCTCTCCAGCCTCCTCTTGATGTTTTTAAGTATAAACCTAGGAATATATAAGTTGGGTCATATGGTAAATCTATGTTTAACTTTTTAAAACATTTTATTTTTGATAATTTGTTAGCCCTGGTTATCCTGAAACTTAGAGAGAGCCCTTCCTCTGCCTCCTGAGGGCTAGAATTAAGAAAAACACCGGGCCAGGCCTTGTTTTACTTTTCAAACCACCACCAAACTACTTTCCATACTCCTGTAAGAAGGCTACAGGCCGTCCTCTTTTTTCTATCCTGCCACCCCTGCTGCAACACTACTGCACTGTGGTTTTCACTCGCATTGCCTGCTGAGCGCGTGTTCTTCTTTGGTGAAACATCTGTTTAAATCTCCAACTTTGCTTACCACCCCACATCTCCTGTGAGCCTTTTCCTTTGTTCAGTGACCGAGAGTGGAGATGAGTGTGTGTGGAATGCATACGGAGGTCAGAGGACAACTTTTGGGAGTTGGTTCTCTCCTACCGTGGAGGGCGGGTGTGGTATCTAGGGATCAAACGCAGATTGTCAGGTTTGCACAGGAAACAGTTTTATCAGATAGATCATATAACTGGACATTTTTTTTGGTGTTTTGAGACAGGGACTCATATATTCCAGGTTGACTTAGAACTTGATGTGTAGTCAAGAATGACTTTGAACCAAGTTTACCAACCCATTTGGGGGGGGGGCGTCAGTGAGACAAGGTCTTACTATATAGTCTTGAATGGCCAGGAACACTCTATATGTAGGGCTGGCCTTGAATTCACAAAGAGCCACCTATCTCTGCCTTCTTGAGTGCTGGGGTTAAAGGTGTGTACCATCTCACATAGCTTCAGCCTGTTTTCAAAATTGAGTTAAAATTTGCCCTTTTGTTCTGTCTGTGTGTGTGTGTGTGTGTGTGTGTGTGTGTGTGTGTGTGTGTGTGTTTAAGATTTATAATTATGTATAGCATGTGTATTTGCATGTGGGTGTTTGCACATGAGTGCAGGTGTTTTAAAAGGCCGGAGCACTGGATTGACTGACTGTGAGCTGCCCAGTGTTGGTTCTGGGGCCTGAACTCCAGAAGAACAGCAAAGTTCCCTTACCTATGAGCCATCTCTCTAGCACAGAAGGAATGTTTTTTTTAAGTTTCCTGAGGGGGCTAGGGGTTTAGCTCAGTTGGTAGAGTGTGTGCGTACCATTCATGAAGCCTTTAATTCCTTCCCTCGCACTGCATAAGTCAGGCATAGCTGTGCCCGCCTGTAATTCCAGCACTCCACAGTGGAGACAGGAAGAGAGTTTCCTGAGAAAATACATGGTTGTTAATCTTCTGAGCTTCATGTGGTCAGAGTCTGGAGGTTCCTGCCACTCTGCCTGGGCTTCCTAATCGCATTGAAGAAACAGTGGAGCATATGATGGGATGCCTCTGTGTTAACTGGGGAGGCTCATCTTCCTGTCACTGTATTTTCTAGGCCATGGGCATTAATGACCTGCTGTCCTTTGACTTCATGGATGCCCCACCGATGGAAACTCTGATCACAGCCATGGAGCAGCTGTATACACTGGGCGCCCTGGATGACGAGGGTCTGCTCACTCGCCTGGGCCGCAGGGTAAGGGCAGAGAGAACTTGTGGTGCCTTGTGGGGGATGCCTGGGTCAGTCTCCCCTGGAGAAGGTTTGAGTGGGTTAAATGCTCTTTAGAAGGTGGTGGAGGGGAATGGATAGTGGGAGCCCAGGCTGGCCTGAACTGTTATGTAGCGAAGGATGAACTCTGATCTTCCCACCTCTGCCTCCCAAGTGCTGGGATTCAGGCAGACACCACAACTGGCCCTAAATGCCTTTTATTTTCTTTCAAGAAATGAGTGGAGTTTATTTTTACTTAAAGCTTATTATTACTGTTGTTATTATTATTATTATTGTGTGTGAATGCTGGAGGCGGTCATGGATGCCAAGTTTGTGGAGCTGATTTTCTCTTTCCACCTTTGAGTGGGTTCTAGGAATTGAACTCAGGTCACTAGGTTTATGTGGTAACTACCTTTATCTGCTAAGCCATCTTACCAGTTTGAAGTTTTGCCTTTTTATTTTTTTATTTTATTTTAGTGTAGACAGACTTTTCTTTTGGGCTGCCAGCTCACAAAAATTGACACAGAGACTTCTTAGTAATTACGAAAGCTTGGCCTTAGCTTAGGCTTGTTCCTAACTAGCTCCTGTAGTTTGAGGTAGCCTGCTTTATTAGTTTGCTCTCCTCCATGAGGCTCCCACCTCATCCCCGTGCTGCCCGTCCTGCTGCCTCGACATCTGGCTGGCGACTCCGCCTTCTTCAGTGTCCTCTGTGCCTGGAAGTCCTGCCTAGCTATTGGCCACTCAGCTTTTTATTGAACTAATCAGAGCGAGACATCTTTACAGTGTACAAAAAGATGATGCTCCAACATTTTAGTTTTAGTTTTTGGGGGACAGGGTTTCTCTGTGTAGCCCTGGCTGTCCTGGAACTCACTCTGTAGACCAGGCTGGCCTAGAACTCAAGAGATCTGCCTGGCTCTGTCTCCCGAGTGCTGGGATTAAAGGCGTGTGACATCACTGCCTGGCAGGTTTTGCTTTTCAACTTGAATTTTATATTATCACTTTAAAATGTTTCTTCTTAATAAAAAAGACTGTTTACAATTAGTTTTACTCAGTATATATTATTGAATCTAGTCTTGGTTATATTTATGATTGTTACTATTATTGTTGTTGTTATTTTAGAACAGGTTGTTCTGTATGTGCCCAGGCTAGCCTGGGACTAGCTCCCTGTATAGTCTCAAAAACAAAGGGTATCTGCAACATTCTCATTTACATCAACAGCAGTTACGTCCTTAGGCTCTGAGAGCTTGTTTAGCAAAGTAAATTTGTGGTGGAGACAGGCACCCCACATCTGTGATGGGGACGTCTGTGATGTCTTTTCCACTGACTAGTGAGTGCCTTTCATGGCTTGTCAGTCCATGTGCATTGTCTACAGGGAAGCAGTTGTAGTTATTTCTTCTTCCTGTAGATGGCAGAGTTTCCTCTGGAGCCAATGCTCTGCAAAATGCTCATCATGTCTGTGCACCTGGGCTGTAGTGAAGAGATGCTGACTATTGTGTCCATGCTGTCTGTGCAGAATGTCTTCTACCGACCCAAGGTAAGGTGCTCAACCCCATGTCCTGATGGGTGTGGTGACATCAGCCTGGGCTGTGGTGTGTGTTAGAGATGCTATGACAAGGCGCCCATATGTTCTCTGCTAGCTGCTCACTTAGTAGTTGTTAGGTAAGGAGTGACTTTCTGCCCAACTGCTTGGCAGGATAAACAAGCCCTTGCAGATCAGAAGAAGGCCAAATTCCACCAGACGGAAGGGGACCATCTCACCCTGCTGGCCGTGTACAACTCCTGGAAGAACAACAAATTCTCCAACCCGTGGTGTTATGAGAACTTTATCCAGGCTCGTTCCCTACGCCGGGCCCAGGATATTCGCAAGCAGATGCTGGGCATAATGGACAGGTCAGTCAGGAATGGGTGACGTTTGTGTTTGGGTGGCCATGTCTCCTCGGGTCTTACGACCGCTCGCCTCCAAATGCGTCTGCACAGCTGCAGGCACCTGTGTGCTCGTTTCCCACAGAACCTTTTCCTCCAGAGTTCATCTTTCTTGTGGGTTGTCTCCTCAGGCAGGCGTGTGGCTAAGATCTTCAGAAACTTCCAAAGAGGAAGAGAATTGAATTAGTTAAGAGTGCGTTGTGTAGTTGGGCGGTGGTGGCACACATCTCTAACCCCAGCACTCGGGAGGCAGAAGCAGGTGTATCTCTGAGTTTGGGGCCAGCCTGGTCTACAAGCAGGTTCCAGAACAGCTGGGGCTGTACAGAGAAACCCTGTCTTGAAGGTGGGGAAGAGGGAAGGAATGCTTTGCTTACAAACCTCTGGATTATTAGTCCGGGGTTGAATTCTTGCCTGAGCCAAGTGTCTGACTTTTGTAGCTTCCTATTGCCCTCCATGTCCAGCGCTGCCTCTGTAGTGCTTCGAGGAAGGTCCAACACATGCTCACTGACAGGCTCATGTCTTCTCTGCTCTTACTGTCCTGATAGGCACAAGCTGGATGTGGTCTCCTGCGGGAAGTCCACAGTCCGAGTGCAGAAGGCCATCTGCAGCGGGTTCTTCCGGAATGCTGCCAAGAAGGACCCACAGGAGGGTTACCGGACACTGATTGACCAGCAGGTGGTCTATATCCATCCTTCCAGTGCTCTCTTCAACAGGCAGCCGGAATGGTAGGTGGCACATCCTGGGCAGAGAGGACCCCTAAGTCTCTACCACCCCCACTTCTCATTTTGATTTTGCTTGCATTTCTAGAGTAGCAGAAGCTCAAAGTAGGGACACTACCAAGCTCCCCCTCTTTTCCTTTAATGTGTGTGTTTATGTGTGTACAGTGGCACCTCTGTGTGTGTGTGTAGGGGCCAGAGGACAGCCTCAGGAGCCATCCTTGGGAACACAGTCTTTCTCCTCTTAAGATAATCTTGTTGCCTGGAGCTCACCAGTGAGACCCGATTGGCGCTTCTACCCCTCAGCACTGAGGTTGCAAGTGCACATCACCATGCCCAGCCTTATGTAGGGGCTGAGGGTCGAACTCAGATCCTCATTCTTGCAAGGCAAGCATTTTACCTACTGAGTTGTCTTTCCACTCCATAAACAGCCCCTTTAAGAGAAGTAAATTGTAGGAGTGAAAGTAGGGAAGATCTTAGAAATCATCTACTGATGAGATGGTCTTAAAAAGATTTTTTTCGGGGCTGGAGAGTTGGCTCAGAGGTTAAGAGCACTGACTGTTCTTCCAGAGGTCCTGAGTTCAATCCCCAGCAACCACATGGTGGCTCACAGCCATCTATGATGAGATCTGGTCCCCTCTTCTGGCCTGCAGACATACATGCAGGCAGAACACTGTATACATAATAAATAAATACATATTTAAAAAAAAAAAAAAAAAAAAGTTTTTTTCAAGGCAAGATCTCACTACGTAGACCAGGCTGGCCTCGAACTCACAGAGACCCGCCTACTTTGGCCTCCCAAATCCTAGGATTAAAGGCGTGTGCCACTACACCCAGCATGGTCTTTAAAAGTTTAAGCCAGGCATGGTGGCTCATGCTTGTAATCCCAGCTCTCAGGAGGCTGAAGCAGGAAGATTGCCTTGAGTTTGAGACCAGTCTGGGCTACACATGGAAACGCAGTCTCAACAAACAAAAGCAGGACTGGAGAGATGGCTGAGCGGGTGTGGGTGCTCGCCGGGCAGGCAGACGCCTGAGCTCCATCCCCAGAACCCACATAAGTGGAGGTGGAGGAAGAAAACCGACTCCTCAGAGTAGTCCTCTAATCTCCACATACGAGCTCACACACACACACACACACACACACGTACACTTAAAGGTGTGTGCCCCCACACCGGCACTACCCGCTGTGCCTTGTCCGCTTGGCCCTCCCTATCCCTTGGTAGTAATGTCTGTAGCCCCTCTCCAGAACCTTGGAATTCTGTGGAAACCAGCTGAGAAACCAGTTTGATTTTACAGATCAAGAAACTGGAATTTGTCGGGCAGTGGTGGCACGGTGCACGCCTTTAATCCCAGCACTTGGGAGGCAGAGTCAGATGGATCTCTGTGAGTTCGAGGCCAGCCTGGTCTACAGATCGAGATCCAGGACAGCCAGGGCTACACGGAGAAACCCTGTCTGGGAAAGGACCTGGGATTTAGAGAGGGACAGAGCTGTTTGACTGTCACTTGATGAGCTCAGGCCTGAGACAGGACTAGAGCTGTTTCCCTGTCAGCAGTCTTGTGCTGGAGGAGGGTAGGCTCGCAGTAATGGGGTGTGGCTTTCATAAACAGACCACAGTCTCCTGAAGGGTAGACAGGAGAAACGATAGAACAAACTGTCAGCTTAGCTGTGGTCCCCAGGGGACCAGACTGGCTGTGGGGTGGAGCCTGATCCAAGGCCTGAGTCCTGTCTCTCTCCCACAGGGTGGTCTACCATGAACTGGTGCTGACCACCAAGGAGTACATGCGTGAGGTCACCACCATCGACCCCCGGTGGCTGGTGGAGTTTGCTCCAGCTTTCTTCAAGGTCTCCGACCCGACCAAGCTGAGCAAGCAGAAGAAGCAGCAGCGCCTGGAGCCGCTGTATAACCGCTATGAGGAGCCGAATGCCTGGAGAATCTCCCGAGCCTTCCGGCGGCGCTGAACATGAGCTGAGCACTCACACGCCTCTCCTGCAGCTCGTGGCTTCCTCTGGCTGATGACAAGCCGCTCCTGTGACGGCCTGTCTTCAACTGAGCGTTTTCCAAACCTGTCTTCATAGTGTACAATAGAAACAGACTGAAGCAGGACTTTGGCCAGAGCCTTTAATCTTGGGAGGCAGAGGCAGGCAGATCTCTGAGTACGAGGCCAACCTGGTCTGCAGAGCTAGTTCTGGGATAGCCAGGGCTACACATTAGAGAAACCCTGTCTCAGAAAAACACACACACACACACAAATCGGACAAGTTGTTCATCCTGGCATGGGTGATGCATGACACACAGCAAGGGCCCTGATGCCCCAGCTTGTGCTTGCTGAAGGAATGAACTGTGACACTCATGTCCCATGTTGACCTCACTCCCTACCCCTCCCCAGCCTCTGTATTTGGATTTTTACCTCCTGGAAATATTTATTTTCTTAAGGAAACAATGGTTTATTATGACTTTTTCTTGGTGGGGGGGGGCAGCTGAAATGTCAGGCTCCCAGCCCAAGTTCAGGTGGGGCCCGTGGTGGAGTCTCCTAATAGCAGAACCTCTCTGGGTCCAGGAACGATGCTAAGGCCAAACCTCCAGTCTGTCAGCACCACTGGCGCTAGCTCGGCCTTGAGAGCACATGGCCCCAGATTAACCAAGTCTGTACAGAGTGCTTCAGCCTGGTGCCTGGTGGTTGGGGATGCGGCATCTGAACACAAAGTTCTCCTCAATCCCGTCCCTTCTGTCACACTCCTCATTGAGCAGTGCGTTCTGTTTCCTTTGAAACAGCAAGTATTGACACTATTTGTGCTTTGTTTCTGCTTTTTCCTCCTGAAGTCTTCAATGGACTGAGCAAAGCCTCCTTCCCACCATTGCCAGCAGAAAGAATCCAAGGAACATAGACCAGGAATTGAGGGACAGAATGTGTGTCCTTAGATGTCACCCTGGGAGGACCTGTTCGAAACAGAAGTAGGAACCCAGCATCCAGCTCCTGGTCTTTTTAAGGAACACTGGACAGTTGACAGATGTACATGTCATCCTCCCTCGGGGCCATGCTAACATCCAGACTGTTGTCCTTTTCTCCCCTCTCGGCTCTTCTCTCCTCCTCACTGGAGATGGAATGTATATCCTCCATACTGAGCCCCAGCCCCAGAAAGGGTGTTTAATAGGTCAGGACCACAGAGCTGATTATGGATGCATCTGTAGATATTCCTTCACTTTGTTACTCAAGATCTGGTGCCTCTTCTCTGCTGTGACAGTACCTGGGTCTGACCCGACTGCCCATCAGAATAGCCGTTTCAACTACCGGCCAAGACTACTTTGAGGGGATGAAGTCTCCTGTTGAGATTTGGAGGGTGAGCTAGCCTGTCAACAATGGGCAGTGGGGGCCTTGGCCCTGATTTCTTTCCATACCCCAATGTGTATTTAAAACTGGGTCCCACTTTATAGCCCAGGCTGCCTTTGGATCTAGCCTTCCAAGTGCTGGGTTTCCAGGTGTACATCACCAGGCCAGTTTTGTCTCTTTAGAAACAAAAAAATTGCTTAAAGTATTTTATGTGCGTGGGAGCTTTGCCTGCATCAGGCATGTTTGTGTGCCATTTGTATGTCATGCTGGGTCCCTGCATAAGTCAGAGGAGGGTACCAGATCCCCTGGAATTCAAGTTACAAATGGTTGTGAGCTGTCATGTGGCTGCTGAGAAACCCAGGTCCTTTGCAAGAGTCCCCAGTACTTTTTAATAGCTGAGTCATCTCCCCAGGTCCTTGGCTCTCATTCTTTCTCAAGCCAGTATTTCCTAGGATTGAGAGCCCAGATGATGTGGGTGGGTCTTGTGCACAGAACTGGAATCTTCTTGGCCACTAGTGTGTGCGTGTGAGTGTGTGTACGCGAGCGTGTGTGTGTGTGTGTGTGTGTGTGTGTGTGTGTGTGTGTGTGTGTGTGTGTGTGTGTGGAGGTGAGAGGACAACCCATAGGGAGTTTGTTCTCTCTCTCTCTCTCCACCACGTGGATGCTGGGTAGCTAGGGTTGGCAGGAAGCAAGCAACCCTTACCCACAGAGTCAGCCTGCTCCGCCTAAAACTTTAATCCCCAGAATTGGTTTTCTTTCTCTAGTTCTGAATTGAGTCACTACATTGATTTTCGGTGTTTCTAGGAAAAAGTGGTGCCTTGTATTTGTGGGTAGCAGTTGGCTTTCCGCTGAATGGACTTGTTTTTAACTGAGCCAAGTTCTAGAAAGCTGGCTCTAGATACAGATTCTGTCCCTTCCTGTTCTTGATCTGCCTGTCACAGCTCCTCAGTCATACCCTGTGACGTGTCTGCCACCCCCCTAAAAAGCCTGCCCAGAACCTGCTGTCACCTCCTCCCGTGCAGCGTCTTGTTTGGGTACCTTTCTCCTTTTCCATTCTCTAAACACTTGTCCCTGACCTCAGTAAAAGCAGCAACCTGGAGCTCGTGGAGGAGGAAGGACAAGCAGTTAGGGTAAACATGGTCTCCGGGTTGTGGGAACAACTATGATCACAAAGCCATAGACTGGTGTCTCCCTGGGGACATTCCTTGGGGCAGGCCAGCCGAGGGACAGTCAAGGGGCCCCATCTGGGTTAAAAAGTACCCTCTCCATTATTTCTGGATCCTCACACGATCCTGGGCTGGGGAAGAGCAGATTTCACCAAGTTCATTTTCTAGAGGAAAACCAACGGCCAGAGGGGACTTGCTTTTCTCCAGATCTGCAAGGGAGGGCCTGAGCTAGAATCCAGGAACAGCATCATCACGTCATCATGCTTACATGCCTTGGGACAGACTTCAGACTCTGGTCATTTGCTTTATGGCCATAGTTCTTCCCACCCTAGATCTCACAGAAGCAAAGAGCACCCGAGAACTAACAGGAGAAGCAGAGGTGTTTATTAATGTCTGGCAGATGAGGTGAAGGTGGAACTAGGCATGGGTAGGCCCCTTGGAGCAGGACCTCTCTGTCCCTGCCTCTGCCCAGCACCCACCCCAGCTGCCTTCCACCTGCTCCTGCCCCCCAAGAGCACAGCACCAAGAACACAGGATCCCGGCTCAGGGCAGAGCCCAGAACCCAGGCTTCCGTCTCCCACGGCGGGAGAAGTGGGGGTGTCCCAGGAACCCCTTGGCCCTGCTGCCATAATAAAGTTTCAAAGCCCCTTGTCTGTCCCCAGAACAGAACAAACACTGGTTCTCTGTGGTGGGAGTGGGGAACTGCCTCCCAGTAAGACCTAGGCAGAGGCCAGGCGGAACTCCTGGGGGCAGAGGTGAACCACAGTGGACTCCAGCGTTGCTGCCCTTAGACTTGTCCTGCCTCCCCTGTCCTTCCTGCAGACTCGGGTGAGTCTGGCCAGGAGTAAGATGGGATAGTGGAGAGCTGATCCGAGAGACTTCTGTGGGTATGAGCACGAGGGCTTCCCCAACACCAAATCTGTTGATATGTACACTGGGCAGCCCCACCCATGGCAAGGGGAAGCCACTGGGACCTAGTAAGAATAGCCACCTTTGTGGCTAAAGGGCTGAGCGGGGCCAGCCAGTTCTGGGAGGTAGGCAGGGCTCTCATCCAAGTGGGACAAAGGGACTGTGTCCTCCTCACTGACTGGCCGGTCAAACTCGGCCTTCAAAGCTGGACGCTGATTATCTGGGAAGGCCAGGGAGAACAGGGCCTCGGGCTCACACACAAACTTGTACACGTAACGTTCGCCAGCCACCTGTGGAGAGAGGGCTGTCAGGGCAGACATGTGTACCCTGCCTCAACAGGGAATTTAGAAGATCCTGCCCTTCTCATGGATCACAGAAACACATCAGGACCCCTTGCCTTCCCCCATTGGTTCCTCTTGAAACCCACTCTCTTCGGGATTGTTCACACATTTCAATCTCAGCATGCTTAGGGACTGCTCGGTTTAGCAACTTTCCAGAGGAATGGTGGGATTTACATTTTAGCGTGTTCTCTCTCGGCCCACAGCCCTCCCTCCAACCCTCCTCACGGTCATGCCAAGACCTCACCCGACCTTCTGCATGATGCCTTTCTCATAATAGTATCGCAGTGAGCGGCTCAGCTTGTCGTAGTTCATGGCTGGCCGGTTCTTCTGGATGCCCCAGAGCCTGGCGACCTGGGGACAAGAGACAAAGTATTTGGGTGGAGATGCCATCTCTGAGGAAAAATGGGGGGCAGGGGAGGGTGGAAAGCGCATTTGAGATTCTTGGTGCTGAGATCATCTTGACTTGTTACCATACAACGGACTCAGACTAGGTCAGCAGCCCGAGGGTGACAGTGAACCATCCTTTCTCCTCTCCAGGCTCCTACAGTGCTGGAGAGAGGGGTGGGAACCAACACCCACCTCTTCAGGTTCAATTAGTTTAAACTCCATCCCCCGGCCTGTCCACGCAATGAAGTGAGCATTGGTTGGGTCATCCAGCAGGGCCACCAGAAACTGCCACAGTTGCAAGGCACCCCGGCGCTGGTAGGGTGGCCCCTCCCGGAAAGCTCCAACCCCTTCCTGCTTGATGTCTCCTGGGAAAGTGGAAATAGGTATGAGGTACATATCCCCGAACCGACCTCCTTCCCTTCCCATGCATGGGACGTCCCCAAACTTTCCTGTGTGTCCCAACCTCTCCCAACAGTGAAATGTGACTCTTATAGGACGCAGTGTGATGGGGTGGAGAAGAAGGGCCCTGACCATCCTCTGCAGACTCTTCTCTGACCTTCAAATTTTTCAGGGACAATGCAGACATCATCTGGGAATGGTCGAAGAGATTTCTCATAGCCATAACCTTGTGGAGGAAGTTGGGGATTGCTCAGATCTGAGGCTTCACTGATTGGAGACCCCACACACTCTAAAGGCACTCCTGCCTGGGGTGACTCTCCCTGATGCAAGGATCCCTCCCCCCATTAGGAGGCCTTAGCCAGGAAAGGAAGGGGCTGCCTTACCCATCACTCCATCACCTGGAGAGGGCCCAGAGAAGCCCTCTGCGTGGAGATACATGGATGCACACCCAGGGACATCTGGGGGAGGGAAGGAAGGGTGATGCTGTTAAGTGACTGAAGTGAAGCAGAGAAGCAGGGGAGGAAGAAGCCCTATGCACTCAAGAAGTTCGTGTCGCTGGCCTGCGGTCCAGCGACTGTCCTTTTGCTACCAAATCCCAGGGGAAGTTCACCCAGAGGGAGCTGGAAGCTTGAGGCCCCCAGTTTGAGGGCTGGGGCAGAGGGCATGGGACAGCAGCTGGGACCAGGCAGCCTGTTCCGCAAGGCCCAAGATTCCAGGGAGCAGCTGTTTCCTGTGAGTTCAGGGGAAGGAGGGGGTGAGAGATGAACCTCCGGAGGCTGGGAAGGGTTCGTCTAAGACTTCCTCTGAATGGGCACATGTCCGGTCAGCAGGTCAGGTTCCAAGCCCAGTGGTCTGTTTTTGTTTCTGTTTCTCTCTCTCTCTCTCTCTCTCTCTCTCTCTCTCTCTCTCTCTCTCTCTCTCTCTCTCTCTCTCTCTCTCTCTGTGTGTGTGTGTGTGTGGTGTGAGAGAGAGAGAGAGAGAGAGAGAGAGAGAGAGAGAGAGAGAGAGAGAGAGCTGATTTTTTTTCTCGGGTCTAAGTGCATTCTACTGGGTTCCACGCCATGGAACTGAAACCTCCCAGCTCCACCTAGGGAAAGCGACTGTGTGAAGCCACGCTTCAAGTTGCAACCCTTTCCCGCCCCCTCCGCTCCCACCTATGAATGAGCCGCTGACACCCGACACCTCGGGGGAGGAGACAGAGGGAGGGTTCATTCATGCCTCCATTTTGTGAATGGAATTCCTGACTCCATTCAGGAAAGCGGAGGGAGGAGGGGCAGGAGTTCAAGGGCAAGTAACACGATCCCCTCCGGTCTCCAGCCTTTGAAGGTCAGCAACTCAGAGCATCTCCCTCCTCCAGCCGCCACTTCACCAGGCTGGGGGCGGGGGTGGAGGGTGGTGGCACAGCCAGGGTGTGAGGAAGGGAAGCACCTATCCTGTTCTCCCTGGAGCTGCTAGGAGTTTGTGGTTCAGCTCCTGACCCAGAAATACTGTGGGCACCAGGAAAAGAAAAATTCTGCAATTTCCAGCCAGCTCTGCAGCGTGTTCTCTCTCTCCCCACCCCCTCCATTTTTTTTTTTTTTTTTGAGACAAAGTCTCACTCTGTAGCCCAGGCTGGCCTGAAATTCATTATGTAGCTCAGGCTAGTCTTAAACTCATGGCCAACCATCTGCCCTCCCCTCCTTAATGCTGACAGTAATAGGAATGAACAACCACAGCTCGCTCTCTCTCTCTCTCTCTCTCTCTCTCTCTCTCTCTCTCTCTCTCTCTCTCTTTTTATGGACACTAGTCAAGGCTAGCCTTGATGCCGATGATTATCCTGCCTCCACTTCCCAAGTGCTTGAACTACATGGGTACACATGTTCAGCTCCTGGAGACAAGGACTAATGACGAATCTCATTTTGTATCCTCTGGCTTGCATACTCTTGTTCCAGGCACAGTACTCTGGTCTTAGTGCGTTAATTAAAACTCCCAAACCTCTAACAGAAATAAATGCCCAACCCTTCTTATTGCCAAAAGCTGTAAGGGCAAAGGTGTTATATACCCTATCATTTTATCTGGATGTCAACTGGCTAGAAAATGATCATTCTTTAGAATATATTTTTTAAAAAGTGAATGAGTTGGATTATGAACCATGGGAAGGCACAAACCTTCTAGGGACCTTTGCTTCACCTCACTGCTCACAGGAGTACATGCCACGCCACCTGGTGCCCGCCCCCCCAAGAGTCTCTTACCTGAGTCATAGGAGAAGTCTGTGCGCTCCTGTTTGATCAACACCCCCGCCCCTGGGTACCTGTGCCCACTGACCCCACCCTGGCTCGCAGCCGGCTGGCCAGCCTGTTCATACAGGGGATCGTGGTACTCCTGCTTGAAGCTCTGTTGGGGGTAAGGTGGGCAGGGCTCCGACAGCTGGTGTTGGTAGGGGGCTGGGAGAGGTTCCCGGCCCCCTCCCTGAGGAGATGTGAAGGAGCGGCACATGTCCAGGGGCTGCTGGAAGACGGAGCTGGACGTGATGGATGGAGAGGGAAGAAAAGAGAATCTTCCATTAGGTCCCCTTGAGCCTATCACTCGCTGACAGGTGCTCCTCTCCTCCCTGCCAGGTCTCCATGGAGAACTAGGGAACTGAGCCCAGACAGCCTGGCGAGGCCTGGGTCCCTCGGTACTGTGGATCTGTCTCCTTACCTGTGCTCACCAAGGTACCCGTGGCCAGGGTGGGACTGGGAAGAGCTGGAGGATCTCAGGAGACTCTGCTGTTGTTCTGCCCTGGGAAAGGGCTGCAGGGGCGACTGTCCAGGGGCACCAGGGGCGGGGGACTTAATGCCGATTTGTCTGGGGGAGTCATAGGCACTGGAGTTGAAGGGGAGATGGGAATATGAGGGGACAGAGAAACTAGGTGACCATCTGTTCTACCCTTCATCCCCCCCGGAAGTGATGATTACAACTGTAGTAGTAGAGGAGCTGGGTGAAAATTTTATTCATTTATATATTTATTTAAATTTTTGGGTTTTGTGGTTCCCCCTCCCCCGGTGACAGGTTTCTCTCTGTAGTCCTGGCTGTCCTGGAACTCCCTCTGTGGACCCGGCTGGCCTCAAACTCAGAGATCCGCCTGCCTCTGCCTCCCGAGTGCTGGGATTAAAGGCGTGTGCCACTGCTGCCCAGCAATTTTATTTACCTATTTATTGTATTTTTGAGACAGCATTTCTCTGTGTATCCCTGGCTATCCTAGAATTCACTCTGTAGCCCAGGCTGGCCTCTGCCTCCCAGGTGGTAGGAAGTGTTTTGTTTGTTTGTTTGTTTGTTTGTTTGTTTAAGATAGAGCCTCATGTAGCCCAGGGTGGCCTCAAACTCTCCAGATGCAACCAACAATGACCTCCAAACTGATTCTCTTTTTTCCGCCTCACAACTGCTGCGATTGCATGCACATCATCGCCCGCCAGGTCTATGCGGTGCTGACAATCCAATCAGGACTTTGCGCACTAGACAAGCACGCTGCCGATTTCGCTAACATTCCCAGCCCCCATCTCCAGGGTCTCGCTTGACCTGAACCTCTCTATGGAGCTAAGGCTGACCTCAGACTCACAATCCTCCTGTCTCAAGCACATGCCATCATGCCTGTCTAAGTGAATTCCTTTTCTTAATCCTTGAACTGAGCCCCTTAGCTTGACATTATCTCTCTGAGGCCCAGGGCAACTGGTTTGAGCAGGACATGGGCCTCCAGGAAGAGACTCGTTGTGCTCAGGCCTCAGCACGCTGGGGCCATCTGTCCGCTGTGTGGTGCCGCCTGCTAATACTCAGAGGCATCCTGGCGAGTGCTACCTACGGGACTAGGAAACCCTCCACTGTCCAAACTTCACCTCTGCGGCTGCCTCAGCTCAGGGCTGCCCTCCCATCCGCCAACCCTCGAGGGAGCCTTGACCTCCTGACACCTTGCCCCAGACTTCACCACACCTTCCCGGGTCAGGGCTCACCTGGAGTAAAGGCACTGCTCTCCATGGTGGTAGGGGAGTGGTGGCTTCCTGCTGCAGGACAGGGCGGGTTCTGTGCGGGGACTCTGGGGTTCCTTCTTGATCCTGGTGGGGGGGCTATGGAAAGCTACTGTGGGGTCGGAGAGAGCAAAGCCCGAGTGTCACGTCGAGGCCGCCAGGGCTTGTGACACCCCAGCTTTCTGAGGACGGGTTAGGTTACTGGTGCAGTACCCTCCCTTCGGGCTCTCGTTCTCAGAACACCAAAGTTGGACGCTTCCGGAATGTTCTGGTTACTCCTGTGGTGACTGGTTTTACACATTAGGCTAACGTCTCGTAGGGAACCATCTAAGAGTTAGCACACACACACCCAGCCAAGAAAACACCTTCATAAAAGCAAGCACATTGGACCCAGGTCCTTTGGCTTTCTGAGTGTTCTGGAAAATTCCAAGTGAGAGACATGTTTTCTTATTTGGGGCTATAAAGATGCTTTGGTTTTCTGAGGGAGTCTGGCGATGAGCCTGCTTGTATGTCAGCTGAGTAACATACACATGCTCCTAATTATCTGTGAGGAGCATTGGCCTTTTCTGGGCGCTTGCTGGGTTCTCAGAGTCCAGCTACCACTGTGGCTGAGCCCTGGCATGAGTGATGTCCTGGCCTCCTGCAGTTCCATCAGATGCCCTGGAATCCACAGTTCTGATGTCTGTGTTTTCCATTCTTGTGCCTGTTTTATTTCATGGGTGATGACAGCCGAGAGCAGTACCTGATATCCAAATATCTTTTCTCATATTTTCTTTTTCTTTTTTGTTTTTTCAAGACAGGATTTCTCTGTGTAGCCCTGGCTGTCCTCAAACTCACAGAGATCTGCTTGCCTCTGCCTCCCAGGTACTGGGATTAAAAGCCCCCACACCAGACATTCTTTTTCATTTGAGGCAAGGCCTCGCTACGTATCCAGATTGGTCTCAAGCTCACTATCCTCCAGATTACGGTGTGGGCCACCATATCTGGCCAAGCATTGTTTCTCAACAGGACACTTGGGACTTGCGGTCACATTTGGGAGGATGTCTTGAATACTGTAGGGTATTTCTGCAGTACTACTGCCCACCCCATTTTTACCCAACCCCAAACTCTCCAAAGACATTGACAATCTTTCCTGGGGCAGCACCACCAGGGCTAAAGAGAATAAGAGAACAGTGAATGTGGGTCCTGCTGAGCTGTCTCAAGTCCCTGGCTTGGGCTGGAGAGAGAAAGCATCTATCTGTTCCAAGTCACAGGGCTACCGCTCCAGAGGGGAACCAAGGTCTTCATTTCCAGTCACTGCGTTTGTCTTGGAGTCCATATTCCAGGATGAGGAGCCCTGACTTTCACCCTGTCTTTAGGTGAGAGCAAACTGCTCTCCTCTGGGTGACTCTCTGCCCCCATGACTCACTTCCTGTCTTTCTCTGATCCCCATCCCCCATCCCTGTACCCAGCATTCACTACTCACAGTTTTCTGAATGGAAATCAGGAACGGACTGTTCATCACTGTCTGGTACCTGAGCTGCAGAGAGAGGCTAGAGTGAGTCTGGGGTGTGACTGTGCAAAGTGGCAGCCCCAGGAAGACACCATTGTCGCCACCCTGAAGATTAGCTCCAGCCTTGAAGCAATCAAGAGCTTTCCTTAGACCAAGGGTCATTCCACCATAAGTCCCGCACCCTCCAGCCCCTGCTGCCTGAAGGCTCCAGGGAGGACTCTCAGAACTTGTCTGAGAGACTCCAGTCTTTGCCTAGATGTTTTGTCCCTGGTCCCTCCATTTTCCTGGAGTGCAAATGGACCTGCCCTTCAAAATTTACAAGGCTTTGTCAGGGCTCACAGCAGAGTGCTATTGGAGTGAGCAGGAATTATAAACCGTGGGATTCTGTGGACATGGAATCTGATGAGGAAATTCTGAATTTGAGAAGGGTCCAGGAGTCTTCACTTCAAATAATTTCCCAGGTGCTTTGGAGACACAGGAGAGCTCTGGAGCCTAGGAAAGGGGATGGGGGGGCAGGGCGGGGGAGAACAGCTGCAGAGATGTGAAAAGAAGGTAAAAATAGGACAGGAGGAAGCTGGAGACACCATCTCATCACTGATGTGTAGCCAAGGGAAAGGCGGGCTCTCCAAGCCTGGAGGTCTGGGGAGCATTCTCCAGGGGCCAGCATCTCTGTACCACAGGGTACCTCAATGGACTCCATCGTTTTTGTTTACTTTTGCCTCTCTATCAAGGGGGAAAAAGAATTACAGCAGAAAGAAGAACAGACACAAAGAAGGACTTCCTGATTGTCTAAGATAATAGTGGGTCTGAAGCAGGACAATGGAACTCGTGACCCAGGAGACTGGACTGTCACTCCCGGGAGACTGCTCGCGCCGACTGGACAATGTCGAAATTGCAAGATAAAAGACTCAGACTTCAGAGTGGCTGGTGAGGCGTAGGGGTAGGATGAGGGGTAGGGAACACTCTACACCCAATCCCATGTGAGCACACAGGCTCAGCTCTGGGCCACAGCACCCTGTGTTTCCACATTCACCAGCTCCAGGGTCTGCAGCCTGCCCAGCTGGCAGGGTGATCTTTGTACAACAGAAACCAAATCACTTTGAGCTCTCCCTTAAAATGTGAAATCTGAACTCCTGCCCTTGGCCTCTCCTCTCATCCCTCTGGCCTGCCTCTTCTTGCTGCTGATAGGCCCTAGCACCTTGGTCTCCTTCAGCCCTCAGTCCTGCTGAGCTGCCCCCCACCCCCAATCCTCTGTTCTGTTCAGGATCTCACTATGTAGCTAGCCCAGGCTGATCTGAAACTCACTCAGCATCTTCCTGACTCTGCCTGGAATGCTGGGATTGCAGATGGGCCCCTTGTCAGGCTGATTAGAGGCCTTCTCTGACCACTCAAGGCAAAACTGTCCCTTTTGGCTTTCTGTCTCAGCTGGCTTTCTCCCCGCCTCCCCCCATCTTATTAATGTATATTTACATGTTAGTGTTCATCTCTTCACCAGGAAGTTATTAAGCTGTGTGGACAAGGGCCTTTCCTTCTTCAGATGACTACCTAGCACTCAGACCAGAAACTGAATAATCGTTATTTATGAATAAGCATCCAAGGGGACTCATCCTCAGGCTGGGGGGAGCTAGCAGCACCACAGACTCCAAAGGCAGGGCGATCCTAAGCCAAGCAATCCTCCCCTTACCCTGCAGCTACTCCACTCCACATACCAGCTACCACCAGCGTTGGCACACCACCGGAAAAGCTCATCTTACAAGGATGCTCAAGCTGTGATCAAATGCTTGCTTCAAACGTCAGAGGTACTAAGTGATTACAGATAGAGGTTTAGAGTTGATTTTTACTTATTTACTTATTGCGATGGTAGGGGGTTGAATCAAGGTCCTTATGAACCCCCAGCCCTTGTTTTCTTTTTGAGACAAGATCTTACTAGGTACTCCAAGCTGGCCTTAAATTCTAAATTCACCATCCTCCTGCCTCAGCTTCCTAAGGGTTGTTAATTACAGGCCTATGCAAGACCATGCCTGGCTTAGATGATTAGTTTTTAGATAGAGAGACTGGGCGTGAGAGAGTTTAAGAACCCGAAGTCTCCAGGAGTTAAGAACTTACTTAGATCAGCGCACTACAATTCCAAAGTGGCCAAATACATCAATGGGATGCTAAATCCCTCGGCAAAAGTATACATAAATCCCCAGCTTTTTGGAAGCCCAACTACATCCCACAGAGGCTGTCCCCTGGTCAGCCTGACTAAAGAATCACCCAGGGGTGTTATCCCCAGCGGTTCCCAGGTTCCTAGTCCTCAAATCTGGAAAGTCATTCTATAAGACAGAGGTGGGACAGGCATCCAGATTTGCAATAAATGGCCCTGGTGGCTGGCTCATTTGGAAAGCACTAGTCAAAGGGAAGGACACATTTCTTCTGGCCCATTCAAAGGTGACAGACACCCTGAAGGTGGCAGAAACAAACAGGCTGAGCAATACTTCCCTCCCTGCTACTTAGGCAAGGAGGGTCCCGAGGGCAAGGAAGGGGTGCAGAACTTGGCAGGGGCTAACTGACGTACTCTGGAGCCCCTCCTGGGGCCTCATTAACTACCCGTTTCCAGTGAGGTAATGGGCTGGGGGCATCTGCTGACGCCACTGGGCAAGAGAGCCCTGTGGGTCATCTGACCTTTCCTCCTGCCTCACGCTTGAAAGTTGATCCAGAACCCCCAGAAGAGAGCTCTCTTCAGCACACAGACTGAACCCCCCAAAGATGACGCTATCCTCGTCCCAGAATGGGGAGTGAGCCCTACTCCCTGCTCAGCTCTCCCAATACTGGCCTTCTCCCACAGAGGGACCGCAGGGCCCTCAGTCACCCAGAGACTATCAACGAGGGTAGAAATAGGAACAGAAACAGAGCCTTGCGTTCCTGGAGAGCAGAAGAAATTTTAATTACCATGTTTGGTATTGAACATGCACCATTCTGTTTGTTGACTCGGCTCTGTTTTGGCTGCTAAGCCAGTGTGCCAGAGTCTGTCCCCAGCTCCACTGGCACTAAAAAGAGACTGTCTAGGTGGGGACATGGCAGATGATTAAGGGAGGTGCATGCATGCGAGCATGTGTGTGTGTGTGTACCCAGTGTAACTTACGAACACACACACACACACACACACACACACACACACAGAGAATATTCAGGGACTGTCCCTTCAACAGGAAGCCAGGGGGACCCCAAAGATGGGCTCCAGAAGAAATGGGAAATTCAACCAGCTAAGCAGCAGAGGCTATCACGAGCCAGCTACCATGTATCCCACAAAGGGACGTCATCCTCTGGGCGTGGGGGCAGTCCCAGTCCCACATAAGAGTGAATGGTAGCATTCTCCAGAGCTTTGCTCTATTGTGTCACTGTTGGCCGGGGGCTCTCACCCGCACCCTGCCCCCACCCTGGCAGCCTCTATTTTGGAAGGAACCAGTTTTCTATCTGTGGAGGGGACATTCCTCTCCAGGAACCTTATGGAAGGGGAGGAAAGAGAAAGATGGAGGAGCCATTGAACTAGGAAAGACTAAGGAGAGAACTAAGGACTAACCCCCTCCCTCCCCAACAGACTGACCCCCCCCCAGACACCAGGGTGCATGCACACACTTTCACCTGAATTCCCTGTACTTCACTCTGAGAAAATATATGGGTGAAAGCACCCTCCATGCTTTCTCTCCACACCAGGGGTCTCTTTTGGTCTCTATAGATAAGGAGGTCAAAGGGCCCAGGAGAGCGTCACCCTTGAAGGTGTGTTTGGCTGCGGTAATGGTGAGAGGATGAGCCAGATCCATCCCTTAAAATTCTGATAGCAGCAATAAACCATTCTCATCCTAGGAAAATCCGTATTATCACCATATATGATGCCACACCAACAATTTTACATGCAGAATAGCAACGTCAGGGACCCCAAATCTATCCATAAGTCTTCTGGAAATTCACAGTCCCCCCACCCCCAAACTTCATACAAAGGGCGTACAGAGCTCAGGTAGTGTTCCCAACTACCAAGGAGACCAGAGTCATTGTCCCTAATGGTTCTTGAAGGCTCCTGACAGTTCCACAAAGAGACTCTCCACCAGATCCACAAATCTTTTACATTACATAACCACCAAATCTTGGCGCAGTCTGCCCGAGCCTGGGTTTCTCTGTGGCAGCCTGATCCTTTCCCCAACATCTCAACAGAACACAGGCACCCAGAAACCAAATGAACCTCCTCGGCTCAGTTCATCCTTCTATGCAGAAAAATTCCGACCCCGAAGATGTGTATGCATACAGAAGAGCCTTACCAGCAGTCACCCCAAAAGCCCAGTCAGCAGCTGATATTCCAGAAGCCACGTCCAATTCTCTCTATCCTCGCTTGGGTCCAGCCTGGTCACCACCACCTCCAAATCTTCACTGCCCCACCCACGCTATAAGAATTCACTGTTTCTCTCCAAATTGAGGCTTTAGGAAGAAACCAAGCTGAGAGAGGGGAGGTTGGGCTCTGGGCCCCATTCCTCGTGATGTCCCCCACTACTGGCAAGTTTCCAAAGGAGCTCGTCCCTCCCTGTCACCCCTTTGGACAGTGAGGGGGCCACTGACCTGGTGAGAAGAGGCAGGAAAGAAGATTGGGGTGATGTTGGGATGGTGCAGGGGGACAGGACCCCGGCAGCTGCATCTGTCTCCGCAGAGAGAGTGAGGAGCGAGTGGCCTCAGCATCCCCCCCTCAGGCCTGGCCATCCATCGCCAGCTGGGAACCTGAGCTGCTCCCTCAGGAGGAAGGAGAAGGAACCAAGGAGATCCCAGCCCCCCCTTACATTCCCCACCCCCACCTCCCCACCCACTGGATTTAAATGTACAGGGACTCCCAAGGCAGCAGTATGTAACACACACATGCACGCGTGCGCACGTGCAAGCTTGCACACACACACTTGCTGTCATACTAACACACACAGACACATGGACTGTCACCAGACCCCCCACCAAGGGGAGGGGCTCCCATGGTTGGATGAAGAGAGCATTTTCCATCCCTTGTCACCCAAATAGACCAAGTACTGACAAAATGCCACCCTGAGCTAACTCACAGCCTGGGAGCTGACCACCATGGGGACCCTCAGCTGATGGGAAGGAACGGGAACCCAGAGAACCAGACCCAAATCAGAAATCAGTGGTAAAAAAGGAGGTCTTTAAGAGATCATGGGAACTCTGAGTTCTTCAGCTCAAGAGCATGGAGAGGGGGTAAGCCTACCCAACAAAGCTCTTCATGTAACTAGAAGCTGGGCACTCAGCTGAGGAAGATTCTCAACACCCCAGAACCCACCCACTCCCCGTTCCATATTTTTTGGAAGATGAACCCCATACTAAACAATCAATTTTCAGTAATAATAATATTAAATAATGCGGTGTGTGTGTGTGTGTGAGATGTGGCCAAGACAGACCTCATCTCATCCCACAGATCTGCTTAGTGGTCTTTCTTCTCATCCAAGCCACTCCTATAGAGAATCCTGAGAGAGGTGGATTTGGGGCTTTTAAATTCCAAAAGAAAGGTACTCAGAGTGGAGGAATGGGGAAGCCCACAGGAAGAGAAAAGACCTCAAGAAAGAGTTCACTTTCGGTTTCTTCGTTTTTAGAGTATGAATATAAAGGGGGTGTTAGCTAAGATGGGGTAAGTATTAACCCTTCCTGAGTCCCAGGGACTGTAAGTCACCATGCCTCCTTCTTCTGGCAGCCCTGCCGGCGACACCCTCAGCCTAAATAACCTCACCAAAACACACCAACTAGGATCCAGCTAGGACACACTACCCCACCCAACCCAGGCTGGGCCACTGACCCCATCCTGGCCAGCTCACAACCGACCCACCAGCATACAGGAAGAGGGGCATTTGCCTGGGGGTGGAGGTATTCAGGAGGGATGGAGGGAGGACCAGTTGCCACTGGAATTATAATCAAGGCTATTTGGGGAGGCAGCCCTGAGTCTTCTCTGCCAAAGTGCCAAGAAAAGAATTATTGAAACTTTGGTCGTTTCTTTGGCTTGGGTAGTAAATTGGCCCTTGGAGTTAGGGAGACGTGAAAGGGAGGGAATAAAAAAACCAGCATTTGAGCAGCTCCAGAAGAGAGGTAACACATTCCTCCCATTTCTCCTGGTCCTCACTGCTCCCTTAAAACATCCCAACACCCCAACACTACACCTAGGCCTGGAGCCTCCTGCCAAACAAACTTTGCAAATGAAATTTTCAACCAGGAAAAAACGGGCCTAGGGCCAAGTTCCATTCAAATAAGCAAATACCCCACACAATAGTCTGATTCATCCCTAGGCCTAGTTATACAAGCCTGGCTCGGGGTGAGAAAATAAATATCGATATAAGTGTCCACACTGGGCACTGGGGAGAGTGAAGTGGTTAGAGGCTGGGGGAGGGGAGCTGAAGGGCTCCTTGAGACAGAGAAGACCCCCAAGCCCCACTTCTAAATTCTAGGAAGACAACAAAACTACTCACCTTCAGCGAGCCACGTCTCTTGGAAGTGACTGAGATCCTGGAAGAGATCTGATGGGTGAATATTGGAATTGGTGATGAGGTGGAGAGGATATGGGGAGAGACCTGACTAGCCCGGGTTACAGCCTCCCCACTGGGCATAAGGGACGGAGAAGAATGATCAGAGTCCTCTAGGTGGTTTGACTTTTGGGGAAACGTGGGTTGGAGAGGTCCAGGATAGAGCTTTGGGATGTGTGTGGGTTGAGGAGAGGGGTCGCAGTTAAGTCTGGTTCTTTACCTTCGGAGTCGGAAGGCGGCAGGGAGCCCGGGTCCATGAGCTTCCCCTGCGGGACCATCAGCGCTTCGCCCAAGCTCCCATTTCCGGGAGATTTCTGCTGGAAGGAGGGGGGAGAATGCCCCCGAATCACCCTAAGGAGTCTAGCTTGGGGGTGGGGGTGGGTTCCCCGGGTGGCTCAAGGGCTAGGCCGCCCTGGACCCCACTGAGACCCCCCGGGAGGGGGCTGTGGGGAGAGTAGGGGCGGGGTGCGGGGCGGGGGCGGGCGTGGAGGCCGGCGAGGCGCTCACGCTGCAGAAGGTGTAGGGCACTCGCTGGTCCAAGTATCCGCCTTTCATCCTCCGCTCCATCCGGCCGCTCCCTCCGGCCACACGGCCGGGCCCCCGAGCGGAGGCAGAGACCTGGGAGGGGGGAGGCAGTTCGTACACGGTCCCGGGAGCGCTGCGCGGGGGTGGGGGGGTAGGGGGGGAAGGGAGCGATCGCGAGGCAGCGGGTCGGACAGTGAAACTTCTCCGACTCGCTGGGACCTGCGCGGCCGAGCGCCGCCACCGCCACTCCCCTCCCGCCAAAGGAGGTCCCACCTGCTCCCGCGAGCTGGGGTCGGCGTGTCTGCTTTCTGCAGCCCTGCTCAGCCCAAGCTGGGTTACATAAGACGTGTGTGTGCGCGCGTGTGAGTGTGTGTGTGTGTGGTGTGTGTGTGTGTGTGCGCGCGCGCGCAAGGCGCACACCATTCGCACGCCCATAACTCAGGCGCCCCCTCCAGCCCCGAATCCCGACGCCTCCCACCCCCGCCCCGGAATGTGCGGAAGCGGGCGCCGAATAGAGAGCGTGGTGTGTGGGAGATGAAGCGGGGAAATCACAGACACTCTCCCTTCCTTCCCCTTGCGCAGCTTCACCTGAGGCCCGCGCGTCTGTGCAGGAGCCGCGGGGGGATGCTCAGCATGCCCGGGGGATGATACAACTAAGGTGGAGGGGCTAGGCCGGAGCGAGGCGGCCTGAGCCCCGGGTCCCCAGAGCCCCGGCTTGTTTTCCGGGCGCAGCAGACAGTTGTGAGCCCTGGGGAGCAGCTGATTGGTGCATTTCCTTTGCCTCAGCCTCCGTTGCTCCCCCCTCCCACCCCTCCACCCCAACCCCCCCTGGTTCCCTTTGTTTCATTGACTTTTGTGAATGAAACCCCAGGGCCGGGCACGCCCGCCAATCCGCAGACTCGCCTAGCCTGGCTTGAGGGCGGAGTTTCCCATCCACGGAGGCCAATCAGAATGTAGGGGCTGTCTCTCGGCTTCATTCACTTCTTGGACTTCCATTCATAAAAAAATAAACTCCTTTCGGCCTCAGTTCATTCATAAAGAATTGAGAAAAAAGAGGGAAGCTGAGGACCGGGCAGCTTCTCTACCGGTTCCGGCGTGGGCTTTAGGGTCTGAGGAGCCCTGAGCTCCTCCCGCTGGCCTTAGCACACGCCTCGGTGCTTCTGTGCGTACGTGGGAGTGTGAACACGTCTGTGTGCCCCTGGGGGAAGGGGGAGGCAAACGAACTTGTGTGCCCAAAGGAACCATAGTAACTAGCATTTATGAAGCGCTCTGCCTCCACGTGCTCATTTCCTTCCCATAACCTGGTGCCGCGGAGCTATTGTTTCCATTTTATTTTACGAATGAAAATGGAAGAGAGCTAAGAAAGGGATGGTGTCCCTCACCTGAGGTAACTCAGCTAGTCGATACTGCTGGGCATTAGCGAGTCAAACCCGGCACGGTCTTCTGTGCAGCCCGATGAGACCATGAGCTTAAGTGAATTAAGCTATGTGAAAACAATAGACACACACTTGGTTCACAGCGAATGTAAAATGGCATGAATATAGTTTTCTCAAGGGCCTGTGATCTGTAGATCTGTTTTATCCGTGATCTGCTTTATCATTCATTCATGGCTGTGAAAACAGAGGCTCAAGGACAGGTAATTGTCCCACTCTCTGCCATCTTACTTGGTATCTGAAGGCAAGGGTCCCATAAAAGGAAGCACTCCCAAGTGATCAGAGGAAAGGATGGGTTTCAATTTTGCTCCATAAGTTAATCATGGTGTTTGTAATTTCACTCCTTGCTTCATTCAGTAAATATCTGCTCTGTTACACCCCATGCTATGTGGCCAGCAAGCAGCTGTGAGAAAGGCTACCTCCCTTGGGTTCTGGGTTGCTCTAGTTGCCACAAGGACCCACAGGTCCATGGGGGCTGCTTTCAAAATCCATCTATCTAATCCAACACCCCCTCCTTTACAGGTGAGGCGGTGGAGGGTCTGAGAAGGAAATGGTACATGCAATCTCTTCCAGCCTGTAGGAGTCAGAGCTGGGACAAGAACGTTAACTCCCCGGCACCTGAATAAGGCTCCTTCTACAGCATCAACTCCCCCCTCTTATCTGCCAAACTCTTCTTTAAAAAAAATTCAGGTGACTTTTTTTTAAAGTTTTTATTTATTTATTTATTTTTATTTTATGTGCATTGGTGTTTTTGCCATGGGTGTCGGGTCCCCTGGAACTGGAATCACAGACAACCTTGAGCTGCCATGTGGGTGCTAGGAATTGAACCCAGGTCCTTTGGAAGAGCAGCCAGTGCTCCCAACCACTGAGCCATCCCTCTAGCCCCCCAAACTCTTCTTTAAAGCTCAAACCTGCTGCCCCTCTCCTCTAGGGAGCCTTCCTTCCACGAGAGCTTGTGTTAGTCCACATTTCTGTTCATTCTGTTTCCTGTTACAGAAATCCCTATGTATATACAGGGAGCTCTGCAGGGCCCGGAGGAGGAGCTATTTGTAAGACCCCCCTGGAGCCTTGCTCATTTTCAAGAGCACAAAATGCCTGTCAGGTAAATAGCTACAATAAAAAGCAAAGTAATGGAGTTTTGCAGGCACCCTGCCCAAGGAAGGAGAGGCAAGCCCGAGCAGATCCCAGCGTGGGGTGGGGTGTGAGTTCCTAGGCCAGAAGTGGGGGAGGAAGGCAGGCAGTTAGTTCTAGGAAGAGAGCTCTGATGTGGTCTCCATGAAGGATCAGTTGGGTCCCCGAGTGAGCACTGGGTGCTCCAGTTGGGGCCTGTCTAGGGCTGCCTGTCTGGTTCTGAGTGCCTTCATTTCTCTGGAGGGCCCTAGCTCTTTCCTCACCCTCCCCAGGCAGAGACCAAAGGAGCCTACCTCTGTCTCTTGCTCAGCCTGCAGACCTAGTGAGAGGACACACTGTAACTGCAGCTGCCACACTTGCCTTGGCCTCAGACCGAACACTCAGGTTAAGATCAGTGACATTTCCAAAGGGAACACTGGAGCCTCTTCTCCAACGGGACGGGGGTGGGGTGGGGGGGGGGGCAAGGTAGTTGAGGAAGAAGAGAGAGAGGCTGGAGGTGTGGACTGGGACTCACAGTGTGGGTTAAGAGACACTGAGGGAGCCAGGCTTGTGTGCATGCTCTCCATCAATTCCTGCCACCTGCCACCTGCCACCCTCACCTCATTTTACAAGAGGTGACAATGAAGGCCTTCCAAATGCACATTAACCCCAAGGGCCCCCACTCACAGACTGGGGAGACTCCAAAGAGACTCACTTTATGGAAGCACATGAGGCCACTTGGAGGACCCTGCCAAGCCTGACCTACACCACCACCACTCAAATGCAGGATGCTCACAGCTCCTTTATGAGCCAACATGCTTCCTGACTCCTCCAATATACCTCCATGAGAGGTCATGCAGGTAAACACCCTCTTCCTCCAGTAGATTGAGGGTCTAGACTCTAACCTGTTTCCTAGGAGTTTAAATAATAAATTGTTGGTGAAATTACTAAGGCCACTCCACATAGTTAAAAGGTTTATTTAGTGGCGTAACTTAAAGTGAAGGGATAGGTAGGTTGCAGGGTCTAGGAAAGGCATGGCACAGTCCGAGGTGTTCTCTGGAGAACTCTGCTCGGTCTACCTCCAGTGTCCAGGGTCCACGAACCAAGAAGAGACGGCGCATCTGGATCTTGGGTCTTTAGGGACCTCTCTTGGCCCCGCCTTGTAGGCGTGACAGTTACCGAAGCCTCAATGGGGGTTGAAACTTCTAGATCAAGGTTGGAATGGCTACCCACTGCAATAAATTGTAAATTTGGACTTTAGAGATGTAAATTTTCATACAAAGGCAGCCCATAGTTTGCTGCGGGAGCTGTGCGACCCCTAGTACAGGCGTGGGAAGGAAGAAGGCTGTTCAAGGTGCCTGAGTGCAACAGCATGCTGTCCTTAGAGCCATCAGAGGGGTGGACTCTCCCCACATAGCTTTTATTTATTTACTTTTTACCTTTATTTATGTGTATGTGTAGGTATGTGTGGGTGCCTACAGAGGCCAGAGGCATCGGATCTCCTGAAGCTGCAGGTAACAGGCAGTTGTGAGCCATCTGGTGTGGGTGCTGAGAACAGAACTCAGGTCCTCTGGAAGAGCAGCAAGTGCTCTAAACTGATGAGCCATCTCTCCAGCCCATGTTTTATTGTGGCTTTCTCTCCACCCCCATCCCGTCTCTCTCCTCCCTCCCTCCCTCCCTCCTTCCTCCCTCCCTCCTTCCCTCCCTCCCTCCCTTCTTTCTTTCCTCCTTTCCCCTTTTTGAGACGGGGTCTCATGTAACTCATTCTGATGCGGAACTCCCTATGTAGCTAGGATGGCCTTAAAATGTTGATCCTCCGGCCTCTACCTACTTATGGCTTGGTCTTTTGAAGCAGGGTCAGATTCTAGGTCTCCCAGGCTGGCCTTAAATTTGTGATCCTCTGCCTTGTCTTCCTGGAGTGCTGGAATTACAGGTGGGCAACAGCACACCTGTGCACATAGGCTTTGGAGAAAGAATGGCAGGGGCCTGGATTTGGTCCTCGGTGTTGTGTTAGCTGGGGACATCCCGTGGGTAACCTGTCCAGACTGGCTGTTGCAGGAACAGAAATGTCTTTAGGCTTCGCTTCTGCAGAACCTTGGAAAGCAGAGTTCCAGGCACTTAAAGGGAGAACTCAGAGGATAATGCAAGAAGACATCTATCTATACATGGACCAGGGATAAGATAGGATTCCTTTGGTGTCTCTCAGGCTGGAGCGTTTTCCAGGTAGAATGATCCAGAGAGCAGAATCTGGAGTGGGGAGCTGTGTTAGATCCTTTCCATGAGCTGGTAATGGGGCATACCAAACCGAACAAAACCAAACCACATCACTCTTAGACTTCCTTTTGTCCTTTTCTCTCTGGCTCAATTTCTCTTTGCTTCCTTCCAACTGCAGGGGCTCCAGACCCTCCTCCACACCATGAGTGAAGTGTGAGCCTCGGAAAGCTAATTGCCTGCATGAGTGTGTGTCTGTTCACCTCCCTGAAGAGAGACTCTATGGTTTTTATCAGGGTCACCGCAGAGTAGATCTGTAATCGCCCCATCCCCACTCTTCAGGTTAGAAACACGGCCCTTGTGTCCTTTACGTCTGTGTCTTCACGTTCATTACTGAAAACAGAGCAAGGGGAGGGTGGAAAAGCTGCTTCCCATGTTGCAGTTCACCTTCCACTAGCCTGAGTGTCCTCCCCCGAGCCCTGTCTCATGCAGACCTCAAACTCGGTGTGCAGCATCCTGATCTTTTTACGCTACCTGAGTGCTGAGATCACAGGTGTGCACGCCGCCCAGCCGAACCCTCTCTTGAGCCACCACTGAACAAGGGCTCTCCAGAAAGTTAGCAGAAGATACAACGGGCCCGGAGGAGGGGGATGAGTAAAATCTTGCCCAATCCTGTGGCTCCCTGGTGGAGACCAGCAGTCTCTAGTTCTAGAGATGAGGACTCTGTCCCTCGGGTGATGCCGGCTAGGTGTCCTCACGAGCCTCCATGAAATTAGGAGGAGCCCAAATGACTCCTCAGGAGTCACCTCTGCAGTCAGTAGTCTGGTGTGGTTCCCTAGAGACACCCCCATCTGTGTGGGACAATTGCAACATCCCCAGGGATAGAGAGCTTAGCAAAGGACTTCTGTGGGGCTGAGCAATCCCAAGGAGGGTCTGATCTAAGGACTCTGTGGGAGTGGGGGTTCAAAGTTTGGGGACCTATACTTCATACTTGTAAATCTAGCGAGTGTCTGGGTGAGATGCTTAGTAGGTAGATGTGCCTGGGCCAAGCCTGGTGACTTGTGCTTGATCCCTAGGATCCCACATGGCCGAAAGAAACAACTTCCTTCCCCAAGTAGTCCTTTGGCTTCCACACATGGCATCAATGAGTGTGCATGCACACACACACACACACACACACACAACATTTTAATGTTTCTCCCCTTTCCTTTCTGTGTATATTGTGGTGTGTGTGTGTGTGTGTGTGTGTGTGTGCATGTTCAGATATGTACATGTATGACACATGTACAGGTGCTTGTGCATATGTATATCTGCAGATGGGGAGGTCTAAAGTTGAGGCAGGTGTCTTCCTTGATCACTCTCCATCTCATTTGCTGAAGCAGAGTCTCTGGATGAACTTGGAGCTTGCCAACTTGGCTAGTGTAGCCAGCCAGCTTGCCCAAGGGATTCCCTGTTGTTACTTCCTTCACTGGGGTTATAGACAGGTAGCCATGCCCACCTGGCACGTACATGAGTACTGTGGATCTGAACTCTGGTCCTCATGCTTGGGCAGCATGCTCTTTACTCACTGAGACATTCATAAAACCCCACATTTTAATGTCTTAAAATTGTTAATTGCATCTATCTATCTATCTATCTATCTATCTATCTATCTATCTATCTATCTATGTATCTATCTATGTATCTATGTATCTATGTATCTATGTATGTATGTATGTATGTATCTATCTATCTATCTATCTATCTATCTATCTATCTATCTATCTGTGTATCTATCCATCCATCCATCCTTCTGGAGGCATATGCTTGCTGCAGCATGTGGAGGACAGAAAACCATTCCCAGGCCCTCTTTCATTCCACCATGTGAATGGGGATCAAACTCGGGGATCAGCTGGGCCAGCAAGTGCCTCAACCTGATGCACAATCTCACCCGCCCCATTTTAACATTTTTAAACAAAGCAGACTATGCAGTGCCCTGCTTTTCTTTGAAACACTGTGTCCAGAGGAAAGCCTGATCCGGGAGGCCCGAGACAGTGGTGGCCAGAGGAAAGCAGTTTCTATTTTTAGAAGGTGCTGGTGACTCCAGCTTTCCACATTCGCTGCCTGCAGCAGCTCAGGACTCTCTCGAACATGCAGAGCTCTTTTTATTTTTGGCTCTGTCCTGTCCCTCCCCGCCCATTTAGATTTCCACCTCTCTGTTTCTAGTTCAGCTTTTCACAGATGAGCCCTCCCAGAAAACTGCAGGACAGAAGGTTTTTGTTTGTTTTCAATTCTTTTCCCTTTTGGTGGGAGGGAGGCAAACGGACAAATGTTAGCAGTCTGAAGGATCTGAATGGAATTGGAGCCAGGTGGCCAGAGTGCAGGATGATCCCCTTTTTAATTAAGTGTGGACTTGAATTATGAGGGGCCATGGCTCCTGCTGGGCGGGGCTCTGCTGAGGGAAGGCAGTTTCTCTCTTCACAGATTAAGCACCGTTTATTCCACTTAGTCTCTCCTCAGTTCCCTGAGAGTGTCTATATTTGTTCTTGTCAGAAATAATGGACAACTCTACGCTCAGCCAGCTCAGGCAGGGCTAGGGAACGCCAGGGCTGCCAAAACCTGGGGACCATTCCTGGAAATTATTTTTGGAGGGAATAGTGGGGTATGTGTGTGTGTGTTCTTTTTTTTTTTTTAATTAATTAAAAAATATTTGAGCCGGGCGGTGGTGGCACACGCCTTTACTCCTGGCACTCGGGAGGCAGAGCCAGGCAGATCTCTGTGAGTTCGAGGCCAGCCTGGTCTACAGAGCGAGATCCAGGACAGGCACCAAAACTACACAGAGAAACCCTGTCTTGAAAAACCAAATCAAAACAAAACAAAAAAAATTGAGACAGAGTCTCATGTATCCCAGGCTAGCCTTAACTTAAACCCACAATGCAGTTGAAGATGACCTTGAATTTCTGCTGCTCCCGCCTCTCTGTCTTCAGACTGCTGGGGTTGCAGCTGCACTACCACACCGTTTTTACTCAGTCCTAGATATGGAGCCCAGGCTACTCAAGCTCCTTGTCCACTGAGCTGTGTCTCCAGCCTGGGTTTTGCTTCCAAAGGTTTTTTTTTTTTTCCTTTTTCCCTTCCTCCACCCCACGCCACAACAGAAACTCTTTTTTGTCACTTCTGGCCCGTAACAGCCCCGGAGTCACTAGGCTTCTCCTTTAGCTCAAGGAGCTGGCTGCAGCTGCCCATGGATTTCTCCTGTGGATTTTCATGTGTCCCACCGGCCACCGGAGCCTAGACTCATCAGGTGGTTTATAGCAATGGTTGTTGGTTTACAGTGTGGGGCAGAGCTGATCTCTCAGTCGTCACTCTTCGGGGGACCTGGATGGAGAAGAACATGGCGGGGAGGTGAGCGAGAATGCACACTGAGAGGACATAAGGCCTAGCCAGGTGGAGATCAGGCATTCATGACTTCCATTTTAATAAGGTGTTTGTATGTGAGCCTTAAACTTCGCTGCTTCCTGAGTGTGTCCGGATGTATCGTCTTGTTTCATTTCCCCTGTGCCCTGCGAAGTGGGTATCTGGAGTTCCGCATTGTAGTTGAGTCCTCAGAAGTCCAGAGAGCAGTTAGCCTTGTGGCCCCTGGAGTGTGAGAGGGGAACCAAACTCTCATTTCCATACCCCCAGGGTCTGTGTCTCCTCTTCCACCAGCTCACAGGTTAGCAATTCTAAGCTGGAAGAGGGGGGAGCAGGTTGTTTCTTTTTGTTATTTGTTTTTGAGACAGGGTCTCATGTAGCCCAGGCTGGCCTGGAATTTGAAATGTATTAAAGGATGACCCTGAACTTAAAAAAGGAAATTATTTGTTAAATATTATTCTTTATGAAATTGAAATTGAATTTAATGTGTCCACTTGCATGTATGTCTTTGCTTCATGTACATGCAGTGCCCATGAAGGCTAGAAGGGGACATTGGGTCCTCTGGAACTGGAATTAGAGATGTGAACCTCCGTGGGTGTGCTGGGAATTGAATCCCAGTCCTTTGGAAGGGCAGCCAGTGCTCTTAACAGCTGAACCATCCATCTCTAGCGCCCAACTTCTGGTCCCCCTGTCCCTGTCTCCTGGGTGCTGCTATTAAAGGCTGTGACACCACACCTGGTTATACAGTACTGAGGATCGAACCCTGGGCTTCATGCATGCTGGGGAAACCTATCCACTGAGCTACAACCCGACTCTGGCAATAGCAAATTTTAAACAAAAAAACAAACAAACAACAACCTTCCCCACAGTATTGTTAATTTTCTAAATTATTTTTGGAGACAGGATCTCATTATGTTGCCTGGTTTGACCTGATTCCCAGTCTTGAGATACCTTGACCCTGCCTAACCCTTACCTGCTTGATATTTCCAATTTCGTTTTCCCTCCTACAAGTCAGCCTCACTTTCTGTTAAGGCGTACATGTTAAGGTCTTGCTAATTGTGTACCCTCTTAGGGGGTGCTCCGACAGTTTCTCCAGTTGTGCGGCAGACATCAGTGTCTCCCACAAAGGGAAAGCAGATGGGGAAGGGGGAGCATTTTGCTCTCTAAAAAAAAATTAAGAGTGTAAAGTATATTTAATTAAAATGATAAATCTGGTTTTTATACTGCTAAAACGAATATATTTTTACGCACATTTGCAGAAGGCTGCAGCCATCAGGCCAGAAAAAGAGCTAGAGCTGCTTTTCCGATCTGTCCGTCTGAACCTTTCATTTTATTGACAGAGAAAATGAGAGGCTCATGTTGGGGACCCCAAAGTCCCCGTAAGGAGGGAGTGGCCAAGGTAAAGGCGGGCACAGCGGTTTGTCCTCTCCTCTGCTTCAATTCCTGGTGCAACCCAGGGTGGGAACTGTCAGCTCTTCTTTGGAAAGGCTGTTCCTTTCCCCGGGGTGTGTGTGTGTGTGTGTGTGTGTGTGTGTGTGTGTGTGTGTCTCAGCAGCTCAGTGAGCGGGCTTACCTTCTTAGAATGCACAGAGCCCTGCTGTGTTCCATCGCCAGCAGAGCTCCCCCTGGGCATGGTACACACCCATGATCTCAGTAGTCTGAGGGTGGAGGGAAGGAGGATCAGAAGTTCAAGGCCAGCCTCAGATGCACAATAACTTCAAGGCCAGCCTGGGCTGAATGAAACTCAGCCTCATTTTTTTTTTTTTTAAAGGGGTTCTCCTCTACCAGGCAGACGGACTCCAGCCCCTCCCCAACCTCCTAGGGGATGCTACTCACTCTCCGCCAGTTCTCCCTGGCTTCTCCGGCCCCTTGTGGCTCTCAGCCCGGAGCCTTAGTCCATGACCATGAGTTACATTTGCTGCTTCGCCTCGTTTCCTTCTGTCCTGCTGCTAACCAGACCTTGGTTTCTTCATGTCCTAGCAGAGTTGAAAACAGATGCGACTGAGTTCATATTTCATATTGTGCTTCAAGTTGCACGTGCAAACCATTTACTGAGTAGGCGAGACATCCACGTGGGACCCCAATTCAAAAGTCATACAATGGGGCGTTCTTCCCTTGGACCTTCTCTTACTCTTGGGAGTTCTTTTTCACCTTCTCCTAATAAATCTACATTTATTCTGCCTTTTGTTTTTTTTTTTTTAAAGTCATACAATGTTCTTCAGTGAAATTTTATTTATTTTTGTAGCCTGGGGATGGAACCCAGACCCTCAAATATGCAAGGCAAGTGCTTTACTCCTGAGCCACACCCTCAGATCCAGTGAAATTCTATTTTATTTATTTAATTATTTTTATTATTAGTGTTTGGTTGGAGGTGAACATGTGAAGGTCAGAGAACCATTTCCTAGTCGGTCTTTGCTTCCACCTTTTACGGATCCTGGGGATTGAATCCTGGTCACCAGCCTTCGGAGTAAAATTCTTTACCTGCTGAGCTCTCATTGACGCTCCACTGAAAGGTTATGGTCGTTCTTGTTCCTATTCATGGGGCTTTGCTGTGCCTTCCTGGAGGCAGCCATGCAGTTCAGTCTCTTGTGGCTCCATCCTGAGGTGGCCTGCACTCATATACAGGCCACTGTGGACCTCCCGATCAGACAGGAGCGTCTTCTTCTTTGCCAGCACACATGGCTGTGGACTGTGAGCACTTTGGTATGAATGGATTAAGGACCCAAGAGCTGGATGTGGTGACAAACGCCTCTGGGTAAGTAGGTGACCGGAGAACAAGCTTGGGTGTCGTTCCTCAGGTACCATCTATGTTTCTTTCTTTGCTTGTTTTTGAGTCGTGATCTCTCACTGGCCTAGAGCTTGCCAAGTAGGCCAGGGCAGTGAGCCTCTGAGATCCCGCTGTCTCTGCCTCCCCCGCCTAGTAGGACTGCAAGCAGGCATCACCACACTTGGCTTTTTCACGTGGCTTCTGGAGACCAAACTCTTTACTGACTGCGCTGTCTCCTCAGCCTGCTTGCTTCCTCCCTTCCGCCCTCCCTCCTTCCTTTCCCGACCCTTTCTCTCTCTTCCCCTTCTTTCTTTCAGGTTTTTAGAGATGAGGTCTTGTGTAGCCTAGGCTGGCTGTCTCAGTCACCCTTCTCTTGCTGTGAAGAGACATCACAACAAAGGCAACTCTTATAAAGGAAAGCATTTAATTAGGGCTTGCTAACAGTTTCAGAGGTTTAGTCCATCTTTGTGGTGGGGAGCATGGTGGTGTGCAGGAAGGTGCTGGAGCAGGAGCTGAGAGCTACATCCTGATCCATAAAGGGAGAGGGAGCGAGGGAGGGAGGGCCTGGCATGGGTTTTGAAGCCTTAAAGCCCACCCTCCAGTGACACACTTCCTCCAACAAGGCCACACCTCCTAATCCTTCTAATCCTATCAAAGGGTGCCATTCCCTGACAACTAAACATTCAAATCTACGAGCCTATGGGGGCCATTCTTGTTCAAACTGGCCTTGAACTCCTGTTCCTCCTGCCTCAGTCCCCTAGAGTGCTGGAGACACAGACATGCACCACGGTGTCAGTAATATTTTTCAATGATTCTGAAAGCCAAACCAAAGCCAACAGGAAGTGGAGAGGGAACTTGCCAGAAGCCATCCAAGTAGGAAAGGACTCAGCCCACCTATCAACCCATGGGATATGATTTCAGAGGCCAAAGCCTTGACTACAGCCTAGGGGAAGCCTGAACTTGGATGTTCCAAGTGTGGAGACAGAGAAAGCGCCTCTTGACTGCAAAGATCATTGAAGAACTTTTGAAGGAGGAGGTAATGGAGCGGGCCACTGAGGTCGGACAGACTGGAGTGCAGGCTGGGGGCAGGCTATCCCTGCCTGAGGAGAGGCAGCAGGGCCGAAGACAGAAGGCTAGGATGCAGAAGATTCCCTTTAGAAAAGGGAAGACTCCGGAGCGGTGTGGGAGGGGTGAATGAAGGTGGGAGACAGGACTTTGTAAACCTTTGGGGTACCCGCCTAAGAAGTTCCTCTGCGGTATTTTGTCTTTGTGGCCTCTCAAGTCCATGTGTTGGCCGGCCCTAGAGCGGAGAGAGAGATTCCAGGCCTGCTTATCCAGCTCTGCACACAGCAGTGGCTTTGGCCTTTGTCCCAGAGCTCAGACAGCAGGGTTTCCTTGAGTGCAGCCTGGGCTGGATCCTCCCTGCAGGTTCCGGGGCTGGCTTGTGATTGTCCCGTGGGTCCTCAAACACTGGTGCTAAGGGAAAGGAGGAGGAGTCAGTTCTCTTCACACACGTGTATCTGTGGGTTCTCCTTACAAGCCTCTGCTGGACCTCTGCCGTCCTCTGGGGAAGCATGCTTCTGTCAAGGGCTCCATTTGGAGCTTTAGCAGCTCATGCCCCCAAAGGATGAGCCTCAGAGTTAGGGAGATGGGCCAAGTGGGTAAAATACTTGCTGAATAAGCACGAAGACCTGAGTTCAGATCCTCGGCACCCAGGTAAAACCCAGAAATGGTAGGGAGCGCTTGGAAACCCACGGCTGGGAGGAGGAACCCCGGATGCTCACCGGCTCAACTGTCTAGCCAGCTGGTGAATTCCAGGCTTAGTGAGAAATGCAGTCTCAAAAAATAAGGTGGAGAGCATTAGAGGCAGACAGTAGACCTCTGGGCTCCACATACACACACATGCATGCATGGGCACGCGCGCGCGCGCGCGCGCGCACACACACACACACACACACACACACACACTCACCATGAGCACACTAAAAAAGAAAAAGGATGAGCCTCAGGCCTCCAGCCTGGGTCCTTGGCACCCTACATCAGTGCATAATAAATACTTGTGGGTGGAGTACTGAGTGGGTGGGTGCCAGGGGAGAAGATCGTCCACAGGGGTGTAGAGCAGGCCTCTACCTGCCAAGTGCTTCCTGTTTAGTCAGGGAGGTGGGTGGGCCTGGCAGAATTATGTTTACTAGTAACATTTTTCCTAGCTCAAGTTTGAGGTGCCAGAGGCCACCTGGGGGGATGGGCGTGCCAATTCCAGGGTGCTGGAGGCCACGCCCACTCCCGGAAGAGGTGTGGCTACGTCAGGCCCCCGCGGCTTCGTGCTCCCTGTGCCCAGCTGAGGTGGCTTTCCTGGAGGTCTCCCAGGTCCTCGTGTCAGCATCTCGCTTGGCCTCTGCCGTTCTCTGCCAAGGACGGAGACTTTGGGCCGGGACCCAGTGCAGAGGAGTCATTGATGTGTGCTCTGCTGGCGCTAGTGGTCTCCTTGGGAATGGGGGTGTGGGGGGGAATTTGGCGACTTCCGGTCCTGCGGCTCCCTCCAGGAGTTGCGCAACTTATTTTCTCAGCTTAGATAGAAGAGTGACAGAGGGGTTGGGTGCTAAAATGAGCTGCACTCGTTCTTTTCTTTCTTTTCTTTTTGAGACAGGGTCTTATGTAGCTCACCACGCCTGGCTTCTGTGGTGTTGGGGACCAAACCCAGGGCTTCTTGTATTCGAGGCAACTACTGACCTGTTGAGTTACATCCCCTACCACTTTATTTAGCTTTTAATTTTATTATTATTACTATTTGCATTTTTGAGACAGGGTTTCTTGCTGTAGACCTGGCTGTCCTGGAACTTGCTCTGTAGCCCAGGCTGGCCTCGAACTCACCGAGATCTACCTGCCTCTCCCTTCCGAGTGCTGGGATTAAAAGCATGCACCACCACCACCACCACCCAGCAAAATTTTACTGTTTTTATGTGTATGAGTGTTTTGCCTGCTGTATGTATGTCTGTGGACCATGTATGTGTCTGCTGCAGGCAGAGGCCAGAACAGAGCATCAGATCCCCTGGAACTGGAGTTACAGGTTGTGATCTGCCATGTGGGTGCTGGGACTTGAACCAGGGTCCCCTGGAAGACCATCCAGTCGTCCTAACTTCTGAGCCACCTCTCCAGCCCCTTTACTTATTTCTTTATGGAGCAATTGCTAGATGGTAGGTACCTTTAGGAGGTGGGAACAACAGCACTGTGCGCCAGACTAAACGTTTTTCACACGTTACTCATTTATTCCCACACCACGTGCTCAGAGAGGCAATGAAATGTTCCCGGGGTTACGAGTCACAAGAGGGGACGGCTGAGAAAGCTCGCTCCAGTGGCTAGAGCTGCGAGAGGTGTGCTCCGTACGCTCTGGAAGAGCCTTGGCAGCTGTGATGGGCGACTCTGCTTGGGGGTTCAGAGAAGGGTTTTTAGCCGGGCTGTGTAGGTCGGAGGAAAGGACAGCAGTAGCCAGAGGACGATTGCGGGCCGGAAAAACAGCAGCAGCTGCTGCAAAGGGGCCAGAGGCAGAAAGGAAGTCCCAGGGTGGCGACTCGGGGTGCTGAGGGCAGGGGTGAGGAGGAGTGTCTTGAAGAAGAAGGCCTGTGGACTCTGGGAGTCACTGGGTGGGTGGGGCCGTTCTGGTGGGAGCAGACCCTGGGCAGGAGGAGACAGTAGGAAGGTCTTCAAGAATAGCTCACCCACGGTCCTGTCCTCAGGCCTATGTATGTCCCCTCTTGCCACATAGATTTGATGTCATCACTGAACCCAGACAGATGGCCAAGGCATGATTGTGTTGCTGATGAAAACATGGGTTCTGGAGGCTAAACTTTTGCTCTGTCACCAACAAGCTACGACAGCCTAAGTTAGCCTGCCTTCCTTCTTCCTTCCTTTCTCCCTCCCTCCCTCCCTCCCTCCCTCCTCTCTCTCCTCTTCTCTTCCTTTTCTTTTTTAACTTTCTGTGTATGTGCACGTCGGCGCGTGTGTATGTGTGTGTGTGTGTGTGTGTGTGTGTGTGTGTGCATAGCTTCATGTGTGTGTGCAGGTTCAGGTTCACAAGTGTGTACACAGTCTGGAGACCAGAGGACATCTTCAGATTTTGTTCTTCAGGTACCATCTGACTTCTTTTTTGAGACATGGTCTCTCACTGGCCTGGATGTGGCCAAGGAGGCCAGGCTGGCCAGCCAGAGAGCTCTAGCGATCTGTTACCGGTCTCCATCACCCCAGCACTGGGATTACAAATGTGTGCCACCGTGTCTGTCTCTCTGTCTCTCTCTCTCTCTGTCTCTCTCTCTCTCGTTCTCTCTCTCTCTCTCTCCACATATATATGTATATGTGTGTATGTATATATATATATATATATATATATATATATAATTTATTTCTTATTTTATGTACATTGGTGTTTTGCCTGCACGTATATCTGTGTGAGGGTGTCAGAGTCCCTGCAGCTGGAGTTACAGACAGTTAGTTGTAAGTTGCCATGTGGGTGCTGGGAATTCAACCCCACAGTGTTCTTAAGCCTGGGCCATCTTCTCTCCCAGCCCTGCTTGGCTCTTTTACATGTCTACATAGACCCAGATCCCCATGTCTATGTAGCAAACTCTTTGTTGACTGAGCCCAGGCTGCCTTTTTGGCTTTTGAGATAGGGTCTCAGTCTACTGCCCAGGCTGGCCCAAAATGCTTGGTTCTCTCACTTCTGCTGTTCAGGTGCTGGGATCACAGGCGAGACCCACCACACCTTGATGACTTAACCTTCCTTCTTTAAAATTTTTAAAAATTTATTTATTTGTATGTGTGTGTGTGTATATGCATGTGCGCGTGTTTGCATATGTGAGTGCAAGTGTGTGCAGAGGTCAGAGGCTAACTCTTGGGGGATGCCTCTCCCACTGTGGGATCAGGGATTGCATTCAAATTCCTCTACCACTGAACTATCCCACTGGCTTGACTTAACCCATCTTTGCCTCGGTTCGCTCATCTGTAAAATAGCCCTAACTGTTCGGGTGTGAAGATAAAATGACGATTTAGTGTCAGAGGCTGTCGGGAATGGGGTCATAGATTCTTTATTATTATTATTGTTGTTATTATTATTATTATTGTTTAGAATTTTTTGAGACAGGGTTTCTCTGTGTAGCTCTGGCTGTCCTGGAACTCGATTTGTAGACCAGGTTGGCCTCGAACTCAGAGCTCCGCTCATCTCTGCCTCCCGAGTGCTGGGATTAAAGGCATGCGCTGCCGCCACCACCGCCGCCGCCACCACCACCAATCGCTGCATAGGTTCTATTTGCTATTGTCAGATGGTCACTGGCAGGACTGGTCGTCGTCTCCCCCCCCCCCCCCCGTGATCTAATTCCCTGCTGCTGTGATGGACCCTAGCTTCCCGGATAGCCTCCCAAGAGGGGAAGCTGGGTGTGGCAAGCACCCCGATCTCCCCTCACCAACCACTCTGATCTCAGCGCCTTCCCCTCCCCGCCCCTGTGATTATGATAAACCCCCTCCAGCTAGTGGGCAGGCTCAGCTGGCCTCCTGCCTCTTTGAAGTCCCAAGCCAAATTCCCAGTCCCACATACTGACTTCTGAGAAAGCTGCTTCCTCTCAAATCCTGCCGCCAAAAAGACGCCCCTCTTAGGTATTCCTGCCAACTCCGTTTTATAATCTCCGTGCTGGGGAGGGAGGACGGTGTAGGCACTTTGTCTGCAGGAAGGAAGCAATTAAATTATTAGCACTTTGAGAAATTAAACGACATAACTTATGGTGGAATAAGTTTAGCAAAAAGAAAAAAAAAACCCTTGTAATGTGAGAAAACAATTAAAAAGAATTATATAAGGTTGGGCTCGCTCCTTTATGGCAATAGAGTTAGCAGTTCATTGATTATCGTCTGGTTATAATGCAGCAGGATGGTGCGGGCTGCCGTGGTGGCAGCGATGTTCAGGAAGCTAAGCGCTTAGCTGGGTCCTGCGAGGGGGCATGAGGAGGAGCTGAAAGGTTTCCTGGAGGGGTGGCAGGGAGGGGGAGTGAGGTCAGCGGAGGAGCACCAGAGCAGCCCCTCCCCGTGCTCCCTGCCTTTTCGGCTTTGACAGATGAGACTCTTAGAGTTTGTTCCTCTTAGCCTGCCCACTTCCTGTGCCCCAGCACCTCTGCTGCTAGCCCCAGTGAAGTAGGTACACGACTCCATAAGGAGGCAAGGACAGCTGACCAGTGGAGGGACCTTCCCTAGGACGGTGGATGCTCTGAGATGCCACCTGCAGCCCAGGAAGTGGCAGATTGGATGTACGCAGAGCGGCGTCCAGAAGTCCTCAAATTTGATGCCCCGGTAGCTGAAAAGAACAAAGTACAGCTGCCTACGACCACGTAGAAGAATCTCCTCCTCGTCAGGATGACGGAAAGAGGCAAGACATGAAGTAGGAGCTGGTTAGGATGTTGTGGAGATAAAGTTAGAACAAATTCAAATCGGGCATGATGGCACATGCCTGTAATCCCGAGAATTACATCGAGAGGCGGAGGCAAGAGTTGGTGGGTTCATGGCCAGCTCTAGCTATATAGTGAGTAGGAGACTAGCCTGGGCCATACTTTCCCACCCTCCAAAAAAAAAATCACAACAAAAGGATAAATTTCACCAATGGGTGGTGATAGAATCCGGGTAATAAGCACCTTGACGGGGGACGGAGTGTAGTTTACTGAGAAGAGACACAGATACCCTCTGTTAGTGCTTATAACTGCTCTGTTTTTTTTTTTTTCTTTCTTGAAATCCAGGTGGAGCACACAAGTGTTTACAGCTGTGCCCCGGGATTTGTTTCAGGGTCTCCTGAGGATACCCACAATCCACTGTGTAGCATGAGGTGCAGTGTTGGGGTGGTACAGAATTGGGACAGAACTCAGGCACATCCTGAACCCTTTAAGCCATCTCCAGTTTGCTTACAGTGTCTAATACATTGTAAATGGTGGTTTAGGAGAAAACAAGAAAAAGTCTACATGTTTGGTACAGACACATTTTAAAAAGTGTAATATCTTTATTCTGTGGTTGGTTGGATTTGTGGATATGGAACCCATGGTTACAGAGGGCCAACTGGACATATATAAAAATCACCAAGCTTTAAAGGAAAGGTCAGAGGTTAGGGGGATGATCCAGTAGTTAATAATCCTTGCCGCTCTTGGAGGACCTGAGTTTGATACCCAGAGTCCATATCAGGGGGCTCATAACCACTTGTAATTCCAGTCCCAGGGGATTTAACACCCTCTCCTGGCATCTATGGGCATCCTAATACATGTGCATGTGCACACACACACACACACACACACACACACACACATTTAAAAATGAAAAAATTTAGCAGAGTGGTGGTGGCGCATGCCTTTAATCCCAGCACTAGGGAGGCAGAGGCAGGCGGATCTCAGAGTCTGAGGCCAGACTGGTCTACAGTATAAGTCCCAGGACAGCCAAGGGCTACACAGAGAAACTCTGTCTTGAAAAACCAAATAAATAAATAAATAAATAATAAAAAATCTTAAAAAGATTTCTAAATTTTAGTTTATGTTCATGAGTGTTTTGCCTGGTTGTTATCTGTATAACATGTTTGTTTGTGCCGGATGCCTGTGGAGCTCAGAAAATGGCATTGGAGCATCTGGAATTGTAGTTATGGGTGGTTGTGAACCACCATGAGGGTCCTATGCAACAAGAGGGTCCAAGGGCAACAAGTGTTCTGAGTCGCTGAGCCATCCCTCCAGCTCTAAATTAAAAATTAAAAACAAATAAATGGAAAGTTGCATGCTACACATCTTGCTGTATGCACATTGTGCCCCAAAGGGAAAGTGAAGGGCTAGAATGTGAAGGAAAAACAGTAGGGAATCAGAAGATGAATGACAAGATGCTGTTGTGGGATATTTGTACACTGTGTGAAGATGTAGTAAAAAGCTGAAAGACCAATAGCTAGGCAGGAGGGAGGTATAGACAGAACCTCCAGGCAGAGAGAGAACTCAAAAAACAAAAAGCTAGTTAAAAGCAAGCCTAAGTAAGCCAAGGCCAAGCTTTCATAATTAATAATAAGTCTCCATGTCATTATTTATAAGCTGTCAGTCTCAACAAAACACATTGCTACATGATACTACTTAGGTAAATAAAGAATCCACTTGTGAATGAAGTAACTACTCATTTTGCAAGAGCTCAACAAACATATTGGACAGAAGCAGAATTTGAGGATAAAGGGAATCGATGTGTGCATGTCTGAATGGATGAAGCCGAGATAGGCTTTTGTATGGACCAGTAGAAGTAACAGAGGGTAACCCAACCCTCTTTCCCCTAAGGTAGAAATAGAAAATCATTTCCTAGGTAGGGGCTGGACATATAGCTCCGTTGGTAGAGTGCTCTTGTAGGATGTATGAAGCCCTGGGTTTGAGCTATAGCATGGCAGGCACCTGGCATGTGGCACACACATGTAATTCCAGTCCGGGGGAAATGGAGGCCAGAAGGTCAGAAATTCAACGCCTCCCTTCGTAATACAAAGAGAAGCCAGTCTGGGTTGCATGAGACTTGTGAAAACAAACCAACAGAAAGACAAAAACCACTTGTTAATTGTACGAGGAAGTCTTTGGGCTGGGTGTGGTGGGGGAGGAGAGTTGAGTATCCGGGTCTGAGGATGGGTGGAGGTTCAGGTGCTGATTGATGCCTGTTGGATAGGGGCACTGTTCTTAGAACTCCAGACTTCTCCAAAGTGTGCAAGTCCGTGATGTCCTGGGCACTGCCTTAGATACTCCTGTAGGGGAGCAAGTCTCAGGAGTGAGGAGCTTAGAGTCAGTCTGCCCAGTACCGCTTCCTAGAGGGTTATGTTACCCTCTGGGCATCTCAGCTGGAAAGGATGGGGGAGGGTGACAGAGTACCTGAGGCTGGGCATCGGGATGAGAGTACCATTGAAAAGAAGACTTGGCAGTTGGGCCTTGGTGGCACATGCCTTTAATCCTAGCACTCGGGAGGCAGAGGCAGGCGGATCTCTGTGAGTTCGAGGGCAGCTTGGTCTACAGAGCGAGATCCAGGAAAGGCACCAAAGCTACACAGAGAAACCCTGTCTCGAAAAACCAAAAAAAAAAAAAAAAAAAAAAGAAGACTTGGCACACTTTCTCTTAAGAGAAAGGTAAAAGGCCAAAAGGTAAATATTCCAGGCTTTGGATCCTGAGGTCTCTGTCATAGCTCCTCCGGAAGTGGCCACAGACATAGATAAATGAGCATGGCTGTCTTCCAGCAAAATTATATTTATGGATCTGAACATTCAAATTTCATATAAATTTCACATGTTGAGAAAGAAGGATTATTCTCTTTATTATTTTTTCTTTTCCTTTCCTTTCTTTTTTTAATTTCTCTCTCTCTCTCTCTCTCTCTCTCTCTCTCTCTCCTCTCCCTCTCTCTCAGTTTCTTGATTGTTTTTCAAACCATTTGAAAATGGAAGACCGAGTCTTAGCTTTCAGGCTGTGTACAGCAAATGAGGACCAGAATTTGTGGCGCTCCGGTCTCAGAGGAGTGGTGTTTGATGCATGGCAAGCACTCAAGGGAGCTGCACTATTTTCTTTCTTTCTGTCTTTTTAATTATTTTTGACTTTTGATTTATGTGTATGCATGTATATCTGCCATGTATGTGAATACCCCAAAGGACAGAAGTCTTTTGAATCCCTGGAGTCACAGAAGGTTGTGAACCTCCATGTGAGTGCTGGGAACTGAACCTGGGACCTCTGCTGGAGCACCGAGGGCTCTTAACTGCTGGGCTGTCTCTCCGGGTCCGGAGTTATGTTATTTTCAATCTTTCTTCACTGTGCAGATAAAGAGGCATGGCGGGGTGGAGGGTGAGGTGGCTTATTCAGGGTGGTCCAGGAGATCTCACGCTGAGTCTGGATTCAGCATTTTGAACGAATTGCTCTCTCTCTCTCTCTCTCTCTCTCTCTCTCTCTCTCTCTCTCTCTCTCTCTTCTCTGTGTGTGTGTGTAATAGCTACAGATACTCGCCGGGCGGTGGTGGCGCACGCCTTTAATCCCAGCACTCGGGAGGCAGAGCCAGGTGGATCTCTGTGAGTTCGAGGCCAGCCTGGGCTACCAAGTGAGTTCCAGGAAAGGCACAAAGCTACACAGAGAAACCCTGTCTCGAAAAACCAAAAAAAAAAAAAAAAAAAAAAACCTACAGATACTCATCCAGGGTGCTGTGTATATGATGTATGAAGTGTGTGTGTGTGTGTGTGTGTGTGTGTGTGTGTGTGTGTGTATGTAAAAGTGGACAGTGTATATGTGAAAGCCACTTTGAAAAAGGGCCCACAAATTTCCTTCCCCTTTTGGAACTTGGGTTGGGTCTTCTCAGGGATCTGTGTGGGCTCACAGGTGGAGTGTGACATGCAGAGGGATGGGCTATGTCTCTTGTCACAAGCACCCCGTTTCTCAGCTGCTCTCGTGAGCAGCCACCCTAGGTTTTTACGATGCAGACACACTGACTGCTGTAGGTGAATTCAGGGAAATGGGTTCTGGTCATTCCGGCAGACCCTTTTAGCGGTTGTCCATTTGGGCGGCTCTCAAGCCATCTATGGGTTTCTGGATGACTTGCTGGAATTCTCTCTGAAAGGTGCCAAGCTTCCTGCCCAGGAGAAGACATTCGCTTAATTTATTTAATCTGGATGATTTAATTCTCTCATTCAGATGGAGTGAAACACAAATTTTGCATTAGAGGGGGCTGATGGAGAGAGAGAGAGAGAGAGAGAGAGAGAGAGAGAGAGAGAGGGGAATGGAGGGTGAGAAGCAGTGACGTCACTGTCCCTGCAACAGAATGTCTCTCACAGACCACGGGCATCTCACACTTGAGCTTGACATTTTGGAAGCCCAAAGAATAACAGCCTGTCTGTAGGGCCTTCCCATGCCCGGCAGAGCTGGTCTTGTCCAGTAGATTTGACAAAGCATTTCTGTACCTCCACTCCAGGCTGATTGTACCCTTGCTGATGTACTTGCTAAGTCCCCGTCCTCGGCCTCCCGCTCCAGCCTCGCTCCTCCTCCATTCCCCGCCTTGAACTTGAGCGCTCTGGTTCAGAGAACACTGGCCATGCCTCTGCATGTTCTCACAGCTGGCCCGCCCTGTGAGCCCTGCGTCCTCAGTTTAGGCTTTGCCTTTCCAGCTGCTTTCTCATCCCGTCCCTTCCTCTGCCTCTTTCCCTTCCTTGTGTCTTGACTGTGGTGCTCGCCACACCGAGCTGAAGTTCTTGGTACACGTGATTCTCCCCCACATACAGCCACAGGTTTCTTCTGGGCAGAAACTGTCTTGTTCATCTGTGACTCACCAGGTCGCAGGGCGATGCTCACCACAGAGGAGGTGCATGGGCCAACGGAAGCTTGCTGAGTGAATAAACGAACCCACAAGTGGAATGACCAGGATGAACTCCACAGACCTCAAGTACAGATGCACAGACACGCACCACCTCCCCATCTCCCTCCTGTGCTGAGGTCATCACACAAGTATCCACCCCCACAAAAGTCAAAGGGCCACCCTAACTCATGCCATGATCTTCATGCTAGCCGTTATTTATGTTCCGCACACAGTGGCCCTGTGCTTTCAGACGGGCTCTGGGCAGCCGAGGCTGTCCTTTTAATATTGTCCGGGATGAGGGAGAAGGGTGGAACTAACAGGCGATCCAGTGTGGCCACCAAGGCAAAGCTCTGGTGGAGGGACCCAGTGGGCTGCCCTGCCTGTGCTGACAGGCTGGGACGGGAGGGTGAGGGAGTGAAAGTTCCCTAGTGACCCAGATAAAGATCAAAGCGGATGGGGACAGATGAGTGCTCCTGCAGGTAACTGCTTCTCCTGTCTCCACTCCTCACTTCAGCTCTGGGGAAGGCTTCCAAGTACCCAGCATCTTAATACGTGAATGCACATGCATATGAATGCTGTTTGACTGGGCACATAATTTCTCCTTCCTTCCTTCCTTCCTTCCTTCCTTCCTTCCTTCCTTCCTTCCTTCCTTCCTTCTATCTTTCCTCCCTCTCTCTCTCCCTCCCTTCCTCCCTCTCTCTCTTCTTCCCTCCCTCCCTTTTCTTTTTGACAGGGTCTCATATCACAGGTGAACCTTGAATGATCTATATAGTCAAAGATGACTTTGAACCCCTGACCACCCTGCCTCCATCTCATCTCCCAAATGCTGGGATACAGACACCTGTGATCACACTTGTTTTTATGCTGTGCTGAGGGTAGAAAGAAGCGCCTCAGGAATGCTACCCAGGCTTTCTACAAGTGAGCTACACTCCCCAGCCTGTTCCCACCCTCTCCCAATCCCAGTCTCTCCTTTTCTTTCAGTGCTGGGGCTTGAACCCACAGCTTCATGCATGCTAGGCAAGAACTGAATCTGAGCTAATATCCCAGCCTGTTATTTTACATTTTTGAGTCTTTTCCTCTCACTTAATTTATTTTTTATTTTTTATTTTATGTGTAGCAGCGTTTTGCCTGCATGTATGTCTGTGTGAGGGTATCAGGTCTTGGAGTTACAGATAGTTGTGAGCTGCCATGTGGGTGCTGGGAATTGAACTGGGGTCCTCTGGAAGAGCATCAGTGTTCTTAGTCACTTAGTCATTTAGTCACATCTCTCTAGCACCCCCCTTATTTTTTTTTAAAGATTTATTTATTTTTATTTTATGTGTGTGAATGCTTTGCTTACATGTATGTATATATGCACCATGTGTGTGCCTGGTGTCGGTGGAGGCCAGAAGAGGGTGTGGAACTGGAATCACAGATGGGTGTGAGCCACCATGTGGATGCTGGGAACTGAACCCAGGTCCTCTGGGAGAGTAGCAAGTGCTCTCATCCACTGGGCCATCTCTCCAGTTCCTTTCCCCCACTTCTAAGGAGGAGGCGACTGATGTTATCTCTAAGGTCTCTCTGGTTCTTCTAGGCCCTTCCCCCCCTTGTCTTCTTAGTGACCTGGGCACAGGTGTCAATAATCACCTGCTTACATTACGTGTGACGATGACCTCATAACTGTCATTAGCTGTTTGAGCTCTCAGCCTAGAACAACCAATATTCTGAAGGGGGTTGAAAAGTCTTAGGTCCACCCCACCCCTTTGTGTGTGTGTGTGTGTGTGTGTGCGCGTGTGCGTGTGCGTGTGCGTGTGTGTGTGTGTGTGTGTGTGTGTGTGTGATATTTTGGGCAGGCTTCTTTTTAAGCGTCTGTCTCCTATGCATAAAGTGGCCACGATTATCGTCTTATTTACCACTCAGGGTTGTAGCATGAACGGAATGAGGAACTCAGGAGTTTTGCCATCTGTAAATGTCACTAAGGAATGATGGATGACAAGCCCCCACATCAGAGGCTTCCTAAATGCTCACTCAACAAATGAGTGACTTTCTGGCTCTGCGTCCATCCTTCCTGAGGCTCTGCAGGCTTCTCGGTTTTTCTCTTAATGGACTTTACCCCAGCGCGGCAGAGCTCGAGGCAGCCAGTGGTTCTCCATTACTCCATAAAGGCCCCCACCTGAGTGCTTCAACTCTGTCCTCACCCTGCCCCCCCATAAGTCAACAGAGTGGGTGGGTGGGGGCTGGGAGGGGGGAACAAAGGAGCTGTTAGCAGGTAAGAGCAAGTCGGCTCCTATCTGTGCAAGTCACCACCAATAAAACCCAATCAATGCAGCCCTTTTTAAGTTGGTTGGATCAGTGACCCAGAAAATAGCTCCCCTGCAGCAAAGGAAATGATAGTCAATAAACCGAGCCGTCAATGGGAAAAATCTATTAAGGGAGTAGGATAGCAGGAGACCTCTGGTGTTAACTGAGACCCTTTGGAACCGAGCCATGGAGCCAAGAGCCTTCGTTAACCCTCTCCACTCAAGGCCCAGAGTCACCTCTGTCGCAGTATAGATGCCTGCGCGTATGCAGCTTCTGGTCCCCTCAGGTGGCACCGGAGGAGCATGCCATGTGGTGTGTGTGTGTGTGTGTGTGTGTGTGTGTGTGTGTGTGTGGTGTTTACCTGGTCAAATGAACACTTTGGTGAGGGGGTGTTCCCGTTCGGTGGCCAGTAGGTGTATGTGGTCTCTGCCTGGGGTGCTACGGAAGATGATTCCCTACCCAGTAAAGCATCTGGGGTCTTTTGAGCTTCAGGTGTAACTCAGTGGATGGAGTTCCTGACTGGCAGGAAGGAGGCCCTGGGTTCAGTACCAGCACCGTAGACAAACCTGGGTTGATGGTGCAAACCGGTAATCCCCAAACTCAGGAGGTGGAGGCAGGGGCATCAGAGGTTCAAGCTCTTGGCTATATAGTGAGTTTGAGGCCAGTCTCGGTTCCATGAGATCCTGTCTCAACAACAAAATGAATATAGGGGTCTCTGTTCTCTCATTTCTAGCAGCTATCCCGACTGAGGTGTTGGGAGGCAGAGGACATGGCTCCCCCCATGCCAGGAGGCTGGCACCACCTTGCCAGCCAGTGGGGCTTCCTTCTTCTGCTATTGACCGAGAAGGAAAGAGACTCCCAAGAAACTGGGCTTTCCCTCAGCATGTACTTCCAGCTCTCTGTCACCTGGCAAGGTGGGGACCAGGGACACTATGATGGGCTGGCAGGTTTCTTGGGAAAGCTGTGTTGAACACAGAAGTGTTTGGACAAGAAAACAGTTCTCATCGTCTGGTCCTGGGACAGCCACAGGGCCCGCCCTAGCCCTTCAGGCCACATCTTCTGCTGTCACCACTGATGCCAAGTCATTTGGGCTGCATTGGCACGCGTATCTGCACAGCGGGTCCCCAGAGCTGAGGATGCTGTCGTGGAATGTCCCCTTATATCGTGCTGAACCTCCTCTTCCGTTAAGGACGCCTGGTCATGCGGATGTGTCACAGGTCAGTGTGCGCATGTTAAGGTATGTCAAAGGTGGCATGCTGATGCACAGTTGGGGTGACTCAGAGGACAGGCTTTGGGCCAAGGGCTGCAGGGGACAAGACCTCGGCTGTGCTGTGGCTGTGTTCTTGGCTTCTGCATAGGGCCTTTGGCTTAGTTTCGTTCTTATGTGTCTTGTGAGTATTGTTCTTACTGCTGTACATCCTGTGTTTGGAAGGGACAGCTTTCTAGGGCCACCCCCATGTCAGTGAACCAGGGGATAGCTGTTGGCAGCTTCCTGGTCTGGGTGGGGCATTACCGGGGCCCGTGAGGGGATGTTTATTTTGCAAGTGGCCAAAGAGTGCGTAAGAATATGATGATATTCTCATCCCTCCCCCTCTCTGATTGAGTCTCATGTAGTTCAGGCTGGCCTAGAACACTTTGTATAGTCAAGTGACCTTAAACTCTGATCTTCCTGCATCCACCTACCAAGTGCTATGCTGACAGGTGTGTGCCACCACGCCATGCTTAAGATGAGTTTATGGATGTGCAATCATAGGTAATATCTGCAAACTCGGGGAAGGTCCCCATTGCAACCCTCCCCTTCCTTTTCCCAGGTGGACACTTGCATTATTTGTGGGGTACCAACTGCTACCATTCAGGGAGTGGTCACATTGAGTGGGAAGGGAATTATGAAAGATGTTCTTGAATATTCATGGAGGCAAGCCAGCCATAAGCAACTTTAAAACACAATTTTGAGAGCTGAGTTCATCTTGCTTTTTTTTTTTTTTTTTTTTGGTTTTTCGAGACAGGGTTTCTCTGTGTAGCTCTGTGCCTTTCCTGGAACTCACTTGGTAGCCCAGGCTGGCCTCGAACTCACAGAGATCCGCCTGGCTCTGCCTCCTGAGTGCTGGGATTAAAGGTGTGCGCCACCACTGCCCGGCCATCTTGCTTCTTTGTCAAGAAGGGAAATGCTTTCCTGAGAACACGAGACTCAGATGGCAACTGTCTTCATTGGCCAGCTCAGGTTGGAGGCAGCTTCTAGACAGGAGAGGAGGGAAAGCTTCTCATTCCTATTAGCAGAGTGAGTGGACACACAGACATGTGAATTGAGGTTTTGGTTCTTGTGAGTCATGAGTTAGTGCCCTTTAAAGGATCTAGTGGTTTCTCTGGCATTGAAACCAGAAAGCATCTGTTGTGCCCCAAGTCTGCCTGGCAATCCCAGAATTCCCAGTAAGGCTCCACCCAGTCCCTCTCTCTCTTGTCACCTTCAGCTCAGGGACCTCTCTCAATTTAAAAGGCTTGTGAAGGTGGAATCCTACACAGCTGAGAAAAATGAACTACTCATTCCTAGGAGAGCGCTGTCAGGAAAGATTGTAGGCAGAGCTTTTCCTCCGGACCACCAGCCAGCTCCCAAATAACCACATGGAGACTTATTATTAATTATACATGATAGGCTGATAGCTCAGGCTTGTTACTAACTAGCTCTCATGCATGGTGGTACCTTTTTTCAGCATGGCATGTTTATCTTGCTCCTCGCCGTGTCTCCTGGTGACTCCTCCCTCTTCTTCTCCTCACTCTCTTTTTGTCTGCAAGTCCCGCCTAATCTCTACCTGCTCAGCTATTGGCCAGTCAGCTCTTCATTAACCAACGAGAGTAATGCATATTCATAGTGTACCAAAAGATTGTTCCACAGCAAAAGATTTTTCAGAGTTTCAGGGTAATCTCATCCCTTTAGCTGTGTGACTCTGGGCAAGTCGCTTCACTTTCGAGAGCATTAGTTTCATTTGAAAAGTGAGGGTCGATAATGTCTTTTTCACAGGATGGCTCTAGGATGAAACTCAACAGGGTATGTGCAGTAGAGCATGTTCGAGCGCCGTAACTGGTGCACAGCAGGGACTTGGAAGTAGGTAAATCTCGGGGCTGGGTTGATGACTTTGTAGGCAGAGTGCTTGTCGTGCTAACGTGAAGACCTGCGTTTGATCCCCAGTGCCAATGTAAAAAAGCCAGATGCAGTCCGGCTGTGGTGGCGCACGTCTTTAATCCCAGCACTCAGGAGGCAGAGGCAGGTGGATCTCTGTGAGTTTGAGGCCAGCCTGGTTGATAAAGGGAGTTCCAGGACAGCCAGAGCTACACAGAGCAACCCTGTCTGGAGTGGGGGGAGCCGGATGCAGTGGCTGTTTGTACCTGCAACCCCTGCACCGGGGAGGTGGAGACAGGAGGATCCTTGGAGCTCACAGGCCGGCCAGCCTGGCCCAATCAGTGAGCTCTGTCTCAAAAAAACCAAGGTGGACGGCTCTTGGGGGATGACACTGGTAGCTGACCTCTGGCCTCTGCACACCTGGGCACACATACAGGTGCACACCCACACATAGAAAAGATAGGATTTTTAGAATTACATTTCTGTATTTATATATCTATCATCTGTCCGTCCGTCCATCCATCTACCTATCTATTTCTGGGGGGAGGGGAGGTAAAGGGGGTGCCTGTGCCATTGTGTTCATGCGGAGGTCAGAAGAGGACTTGTGTGAGCCAGCTGTCTCCTACCATGTGGATTCCTAGCCAGAACTCAGATCGTCACGCTTGGCTGTAAGTGCCTTTACCCACCGAGGCATCTCACCAGCCCCAAAGATAGGATTTTATTCGCAAAAATGGACACCCAGTACTGTAAACTGCCAGCGATTTCTTTGGGGGTGTGTGTGGTCCTGGGTGTGCAATGAATCCACGACCCAGGGCCTCCAGATATACTAAGGTCACTCCTTTTCCACTGAGCCACAACCCCAGCCAGAGAGAGGGATTTAAAACAAAACAAAATAAAACAAAAACTCAGGGTTGGAGAGATTGCTCTGTGGTTGGCATATACTGCTTTTGCAGAGGACGTGAAGACAGTTTCTAGGGCCTCTCTCTCCCTCCCTGTGGGGAACTCACAGCTACCCATCTCCAGCTCCAGGGGATCGGATGCCTCCGGCCCCTCCAGGCACCTGCATGCATGTGCACATATCCACATGCATACACACATAATTAAGATAAAATAAAAATTCGATAACGTTATTAACAAGAAGAAAAACAACAGTAAACACCTCGAGCCACTCTGCTGATGGGGAGTGAGACTCTGTTGTCGACTGGTGGCAGAGGAGTGAGTGCCCTGACTACCAGCCCAGAAGTCTCCACTGGAGTTGAGTGTTGCTGCCACCAGGTGGCAGTGTTGGCAAGCACACTGCAACTCCGGCTGCTGCCAGGCCTAACAGGAAGAATTTCACTCTGGTTCAAACTTTTATTTAGAATGTAGACACCCTTACAGACCACCTAATCCAATGTGTCTTTACCTCAGGAGACGGAGGGCCAGAGAGGGGAGGAACTCGGCCCAAGACCACAGCTCTCTGCCAGCACCTCCAGCCACTGCACCTCCATCTTCTGGTGGAGGGCGGGGCAGGGCAGGGGAGCAGAGCAGGCAAGAGGAGCTTGAGGACCCCAGGTTCAATCTTTTTTTTTTTGTTGTTTTGTTTTGTTTTTGTTTTTCGAGACAGGGTTTCTCTGTGTAGCTTTGCGCCTTTTCCTGGAACTCACTTGGTAGCCCAGGCTGGCCTCGAACTCACAGAGATCCGCCTGGCTCTGCCTCCCGAGTGCTGGGATTAAAGGCGTGCGCCACCACCGCCCGGCTCCAGGTTCAATCTTAGCATCCCAGTTTTCAGAGCAAGTGGGACCCCCAATAGCTCACCTACCGGGGAAAGCTGCCCCAGGGTTCACAAAACTTGAACTGTAAGTCCTGTGCCTCGATTATGGGTTATTCGTCATCTGGCTATGAGAAATCATTATGCTCCCCGAACCTCAAGGACTCATGAACAGCCTCCCTCTCATCTCTCTGTCTCTGTCTCTTTGTCTTTCTCTCTGTGTCTCTCTAGAGCATCCTTTTGCCTCTATCTCCAAATTCGAGGGTTGCAGACTTAGGTAGGGCTGGAGAACAAACCCAGGGCTCCCTCCATGACATCGAACACTTTACATCCCTAGCCCTTCTGAGACAGGGTTTCACTATATACCTTAGACTGGCCTGGAATTCACTGTGTAGACCAGGTGGCCTCATAGCCGCAGCAATCCTCCTGCCTCAGGTTTCACAGTGCTTGTATGACACGTGGGGCCACTACATCTGGCTGGTGTTTTAAGACAAGGGTCTATTGTTCTTTCATAGGATGGATGACAGGATGACCCCTGTCATCCAGTACTTGTTTAGAAGGTTCTTAGGCCTGTAGCGATGCCTCAGCTGGAAAAGGTGTCTGCTGCCAAGCCTGAGGGACGCCCATAAGGGAAGAAGAGAATCGGCTCCTACAAGATGTTCTGTGACCTCCACAACTTCACTGGGGGGATGCTTCCTCCATACACAGAATAAATGAAAATGTAATTTTAAAAAAGACGGCTCTGTACGCTAACCTTTACCCTCACTGGGTCACAATGGGAGGTGCTTATACTCAGTTTCGCTGAGACCACTGGGATTCAGAGAGGAAAGCAGCTCACCTTGGGTCACACAGGATTTGTTGAATCTGAGCTTTTTGCTCTTTGGGAGCTGGTCGGATTGGGAGGGAGAAGAGTGGGGAGGCCCACCTCCGTGTGGTGTGTAACCTCCGATGGGTCCTTTGTCCTGCCTGGGAGAGCAGTGCGGAATAGCATGCTCTGCGCAGACTCCAGCCTCCTCGTTCCGCTCCCCCACTGCAGATCCCCATGAGTTCCTTTCCAGAGCACTCACTGAGTAGGTTGCTAGTGGAAATGTGGTTTTCAAATTTGGGAAATCTCCATTAAGTCCTTTTATTTAAGGAGGATGTCATTATCACGCCTCCCCGAGGACTATTACGGTTCTATTAGGCAAGGCCGCAGACTTCCTAGGTACTGTCTGGGGTCTGATTCCTGGGCAGGAAAATACGAGACAGGAAGAAGGGGGGCAGGGAGCGGGAGAGAGAAAACGGGATGCGGAGCAGGCAGGAGGGAGGAAAGGAGAGGAGAGGGGTGAAGCCGAGAATGCGAGAGGGAGCCTGAAAGGCGCGAGGCAGAGCGCGCCCCCTAGTGGTGGAGAGAGGCCAGGGAGCCCCCGGGGCCACGTGGCCACCTGCTCCTCTTTAAGGTTCAAAATAGAACTGGAGGAAAGCTGCCTGGATTCTGCCCTCTGCATAGCAGGAAGGGGTCACAGGGGAGTCCCGGTGCCCTCCAGCTCCTGCTGGAGTCTAGGTTCAGATCTTGGAGGGGCCAGCGACAAAAAAAAAAAAAGAGTTAACTAGGGAAGGCAGTTCTGCAAACCAGGCCTGGGCTCAGGGCACTGGCCTTCCTGGCCACTCTGAGACATCATTTGCCTTCTGGGTGAGCTCCAGGGGAGCTTGGTCCTCCCCTCTGCTCTGTGATGTGGCCCCTGACACCCGGTAGGCGCTCAGCACATGTTTGTGTCACAACTGAGAGAGACAGAAATGGCCCCTCTGATTCCCCATCCTGTCTCTTCTTGTACTCATATGGTTTGAGTTGCTCTTAGGAAGGCTTGGTGACCCTGGATGTCTTCAGATTATCCTACTGAGGACCCCCGCCTCCAGCCCACCCCAACCCACCTCCTGGGTAGAGTTTAGGCAGGGTCAGGAGCCGCATGGCAAGCAGCTGACACTCGTTTGACTAAACGGGAAAGAGGAAAATATATGCTCCTCTTGAGACCCGTGTGTTAGGGGTGACCAGCCCAGGCTGGAAACATTCACCTCCAGGCAGGAAGGCTGCTACTCGGAGGAGAACAAACATCCTGACCCGGCAATCCCCTGCTTGTGAGTCCCTGGGGCCTGGGCAACCTCCTGCGTAGTCCCGGGTCTCTTTAGAGCTGCCTTGGATCCTGAGCCCGAGGCCAAGCGCCCCCCTTCCCACTCTCCTTCCCCTGTGAGAGCTAGCCCAGCGCCCCCGGGGTGCCCCTGCCTGGGAGCTCCTGTGCAGAAGTGATTAATGAGGCGGGGATAAAACCTTTCTTCCCCAGCTGTGTCAACAAGCCCCTGTGGTCTTCCAGGCTGCCGGGATGGGGTAGCAGCCCCAGTTCCCCAGGCCTGTTCTCCCCTTACCCTGGGCTCCCCTGGACCAGCAGAGGCTGCCGGTGATAACGACGACCGCGAGGATTACGGTTTTATGGTACCCGCGGCACTCGGCTGTTTTCTGAGAGTGCTGAGGGGGGGGAGGAGGGGATCCCTCTCTCTTTTTCCTCTCCACTCCTCAGCTGCGTGAGCCACAGGATGTGACAGAGCTATCTTTGGCTGACAGGGAACAACTGGTGCCCAATGTTATCTTCTCTGTGAAGCCTTTCCTGAGGGTACCTGGCGGGCTTCGTACACACGCTCGCGCTCCTCTCAAAGGCCCTGCTCCCTTGACAGAGGAGGCTGCGTGTTTTTTTTTTTTTGTTTTTTTGTTTTTTTTTTTTTTAATCTTTCACCTTTTAAAAATGTTTTATTGTTTATTTATTATGTATACAATGTTCGCCTGCATGTATCCCTGCACGACAGAAGATCTGCTTGCACCAGATCTCATTACAGATGGTTGTGAGCCAGCACGTATGTGGTTGCTGGGAATTGAACTCAGGACCTCTGGAAGAGCAGCCAGTGCTCTTAACTTCTGAGCCATCTCTCCAGCCCCCCACCTTTTTTTTTTTTTTTTCCAAGTGTTGTGTGGGTGCCAGGGACTGAACTCAGGTACTCGCATGGGTGACACACGTAGCCTGCTGTTGAGCTCTTTCCAGGTCTCTCTTAGCGGTCTTTCCCACATCCGAGTCTTAGGGTGGCCTGGCTCCCTGCTTGGGCCGCTGCCATGAAATGAAAAAACGCCCAGTAGACCTGGAATGATCTGTGGTGCCAGGGCTTTGGTCCATGGTGTCTGTAGTTGTGGCTCAGACATGCCCAGGACCACACGCCGTGACTGTGCTGGTCTTTGCAGCATTTCTAGGGTCTTCCACAGATGGCATCTGATGGAGACGATCATGGGCCAAGCCATTGGGTTGAGGGTAGGTCAGGAGCAGGAAGCCAGCTGTTGTTACGTGGTATCTATTTTATTTTATCTTTTTAAAATTTTTTTGTTTTTTTTCTTTCTTTCTTTCTTTCTTTCTTTCTTTCTTTCTTTCTTTCTTTCTTTCTTTCTTTCTTTCTTTCTTTCTTTCTTTCTAGATTTATTTATTATATATAGAGTGTTCTGTCTGCATGTATGCCTACAGGCATCAGATCTCATTACAGATGGTTGTGAGCCACCATGTGGTTTCTGGGAATTGAACTCAGGACCTCAGGAAGAGCAGCCAGTGCTCTTAACCGCTGAGCCATCTCTCCAGCCCTATTTTATTTGATCTTATCCACATTGGTTTGGTACTAGCTCTGTAGTCCAGGCTGGCCTTGAACTTGTGTGATCCTCCTGCCTCAGCTTTTCAAGTGCTGGGATTACAGACAGGAGCCACCATGTATGGCGATATTTAAAAATAACCTCATTCGCTTTATAGAAAAGCTGCACTTAGACGTTTTACTCAGCTCCTCCTCACGATAACCCACACAGCCAGGTACTTTGGGCAAAACTGAGAACTTTACATCACGATGGGTAGCTTTAAGTGACAAGGTGACACAGCCTAGAATCCCCTGGGGAGGGAGTCTCGGTGAGGGACTGTCTAGATCAGGTTGGCTGTGAACATGCCTCCCCCACTTTTCTTAACCTGGGTTGACTAATGTCAGAAGATCTAGCCTGAGTGGGGGCCGCACCATTCCCAGGGTGGGTCGGGCCCTGGACAGTAGGTACGGGGAGTGGGCTGAGCACAAGGAGCATGCAAGCATGCATTAACTCGTTCTTTCGGCCCTTGATTGCAGGTGTGACGTGGCTAACTGCTTCCGATCCCTGCTGCCTTGACTTCTTGGCATTAGTGGGCAAGAAGTAACCTGGAATTGTGAGCAAAAATAGACCTCCATCCTCGAAATTCTCTTTCATGAGGGTATTTTATCACAGCGACAGAACCGAAGCCAGAACGGAAGGCCCCCACTAGATTTCACCAGTGAACCCATGGGTGGCCTTTAGTCCATATGTTTTTGTTGTGTTATTTGAGACAAAGTTTTACCCTGTAGCCTAGGCTGGTCTTGAACTCTTGGAGATCATCTTGCCTCAGCCCTGAAGTATTGGAATTAAAGGCTTGGTCTACTATACCCATTTTTTTTTTTTTTTTTTTTTTGAGGCTGGATCTTGCTATGTAGTATATCCCAACTGCCCTTCCTTAAACTTACCAGCCTCCTGCCTCAGCTAGCCTCCTGAATGCTGGGCTCACAGTGAGCAAAGCTACACAAGGCTTTAACCAACATAATTTTAAAATGGTGCTTTATTTAACAATTCACACACAGGGCTGAGGGCGTAGCTCAGTGGTAGAGTCCTTGCTTAGCATCCATTGGTTTGATTCCCAATGCCACAAAATTAAAACAAAAAGTAAATTATGGTAGTATTGTTTTATTCCAAGTAACCAATTTGAGTTATTTCTTTCTTTCTTTTTTTTTTTTTTTTTTTTTTTTTTTTTTTTTTTTTTTTTGATATTGTTTATTATAAGTTCAACTAATTTGAGTTATTTCATTGTAGGGATAAAAAGTTCACATTGGCAAATATTCTGGTTAAATATTGTGATTATTTTTGCTTTTCCCACTTTCTTGCATACTATCACAGGTTCTGTGTGGGGAATGAAACGCTGATTTTCTTTTAAAGATTTGTTTTAATTTTTAGATGTGTGTGATGTATGTGTGTCTGTGTGTAGGTATGTGAACATGGGTGCAGTACAGATAGAGGCCAGAAGAGGGCATTAGATCCTCCTGAAGCCTTGCATGGGTGCTGGGAACTAAACTCTGTAAGAGCAGCAAGTTTCTCTTAGCTGCTGACCCATCTTTCCTGCCCTTGAAACATCTTTTTGAAAGGATATGCTCAAGTTATATTTTGCTGTACTGGGAAGGACCTGAATCCAGGGCCTTGCATTTGTATGGCAATCACTCAAGCAATATACCCGGACATCCCCACTATTTTTTTTTTTTTTTGATATGTTTGTTTATTTTGAGATGAAGTCTCTCTCTATAGCTCTGGCAATCTGGAAGTCACAGTGTAGTCCAAACTGACCTGGAGCTTGCAGGAATCCTCCCATAGTTGCCTCCCCAGTGCTAAGATTACAGACATGAACCACAATCCCCTCGCCCTGAGATCATCTACATCCATAACGTTACCATCTGCTGACTGCTGGTTTGAGCAGGAAGTGATTGCTGGGCCGGTGGAGGACTGAGGAAAACAGAGGGAGGGTTGGAAAGGAAGTAGGGTTGGGGCAGATCTGTGGAGGAGAAAGCTCTCTAGGTATGGACTCTGTCAGTCCGCCTCCCTGAAAGGCAGAGCTGTGCTTTGAGCTGAGAGTAGGGTGGCCATGCTGGGCTCTGTGGTCCACTGATCTCAGCCAGTTTCCTGTCCCTGTCTCTGTCTCCTTGGTTACCCACCTTGCACGTGTGTGTCTGTCTGCGGCATCACAGTGTCACAGTTGCTCCTGGTTTTACTTGCCCTTCTGGCCGACTGAAGTAATTAGGATGAAAATTTCAATTATAATGCCACCAGATGCTCTGTTAATAAGAGAGGTGAGCATTCCACCCTGCTGGAAGGGAGACAGGATCTTCCTGTGGAGTTAAGTCTTTGGAGGCCTGAAGGGCTGGAAGAGGAAGAACGCAGGTGGGCCCAGGGGTCAGCTAAGGTCCCCACTCTCCGTGGACGGCTCCCCTTCTGTTTCGCAGGTCACAGACAGTGTCCACTGATGTCATCTTCCGCCCTTGCTGCTTTCTAATCCTCTCTCCTTCAAGAGGTGGGCCGGCTGGGGCCCGGCGAGCCGGCCAGAGGATGTGGGAGGTGAGGCGTTTGGAATTTGGTTCTGGAATAACTTTTGGAAGGCGAGGCGGTGACTCCTGGGAGAGACCTCTGCAGGCTGGCCATCTGGGGAGGGGCAGGGCAGTCTGCCTGAGAAAGCAGCTCAGGATGGAGAGGCGCTTGAGTCGTGTGTGCCCCCCCCTTCTACCCCATCCCCCACTGCTGAGGACAGGGCACTCTGCTAAGGTGGGCTCAGAGTAGAGGTCCATGCCCACCCTCAGACTTTCAAGTCTGTCTCTCTCTGGGCTTCACACTTGCTTCAGGATGATGTCTGGTAGTGAAATGGGGGACAGGGAGCCTTTAAGTGCAGCAGAGGCCTCTTAGCCACAGGTAGACTTTTGCTCAAGACTCAGGGTGCCAGAAGCTCATGGTGACATATAAAACTCCCACTGAGTCATTGGCTCCAGGTTCTCATCTTTCGAATACAGAGGATGAATTTCGTAGACAACAGGAGAGCGAATTCAGATGGGAGTTTTCTTGAAGGATTATAGGTGGATGCTTAAGATGAAGCAAGGCAGAGCGTCTGTGACAGAAAGGGTCCTAGAAGTAGGGCACCATCAAGCTGCTGGGCCAGGAGCTTTTTTCTTTCAAAAATTGTATTACGTTTGTTTATTTACTTATTGGGGTGTGCCTCACAGCACACATGTGGAGGCCTGGGGACACCAACTCAGGTAGCTGGGATGAGAAGCCTAGTGCCTTTACGTGTGTGACGTTTTGTTTGTGTTCTGACAAATAAAGCTTGCCTGGAGATCAAAGGGCAGAGCTGGCCAATAGTTAACCATAGCAGCTAGGTGGTGGTGGCTCACACTTTTAATCCCTGTACTCAGGAGGCCGAGAGAAAAAGTGATAAGACAGGCAGAGACGATCTCGTCTCTTTTGGTCGGAGGATCCGGAGAGGTAAGAAGTCACTGGTGACTGGCTGCTCCTCTGCCTCTCTGATCTTTCAGGTTATTACTCCGATATCTGACTCCTGGTTTTTATTGATAAGACCAGCTAGGGTCACACTTCACTTACTTGCCGAGCTATCTTGCCACCCAAGTCCCAGGGGCTTTTTCTAGGGTTTCTGGGAGAAACTGAGATGATGCTTGGGTTGGGTGGGCCAGTCAATCCTGTTGACCCACCCATGAGAGGCCCAGGTGCCTCCCAGTTTCAGTCACGTCTTCTAGTGCAGTGGTCCTCAACCTTCCTAATGCTGTGATCCTCGAATGACCCTTTAATACAGTTCCTCATGTTGTGCTGACCTCCGACCATAAAATTATTTTCGCTGTGACTTCATAACTGTAATTTTGCTACTGTTATGAATTGCAATGTAAGTATCTGTATTTTCTGATAGTTTTAGGTGACCCCTGTGAAAGGGTCCTTTGATTCCCCACAAGGGTCGTGACCCCCCTGTTGAGAACCACCGTTCTAGTGCAACTTTCAGTCACAGAGAAACACACAGACATCTCTCTCTCTCTCTCTCTCTCTCTTCTCTCTCTCTCTATCTCTCTCTCTCTCACACACACACACACACACACACACGAATACATAACACCCAGACACACACATACACATCTACTCTCTCTGACCCATGCAATGCCACCTCTTCCTCCTTCTCAGAATGTCTTGAGGGAGCTGTCTGCACTCATGGCCTCTACTTCCTTCCTTCTCATGGAGTCCTCAACCCTTCCCCAGTATTCCATGGAAAAGGATGTGGTAGCTCATACTTTTTTTCTGCAGCTACCTCGGAATATCACAGACTGGGTAATTTATAAAGAAGGAAGGCTTAGCCTTCATTAAATTAAATTATTTTTATATGTATTTATATAAATTAAATTAAATTTATGTGGATAGGTGTGCTTTGGTGTGATAGCAAAGTGATTGTTGCCCAAACATAAGAACTTGGTTGGATGCCCCAGAACTAAGAAGTGGCACACGCCTGTAATGCCAGCACTGGGGAGTCCCGGCCAGGTGGATCCCTGGACTCAGTGGCCTGCCAGTCCAGCCTAGTCCGTAAGCAGTGAGAGACACTGAAAAAAAAGGCAAATGTTGTCTTCCTAGGGACTGCACCCAAGTTGACCTCTGGCCTCCATGCATCGGCAAAGATGTAGACATGCTTATGTACATGCGATAAAGATAAAAAGTCTAAACGCTTATTCAGCTCCTAGCTCTTGGGGCAGGAATAGCAGGAGGGACAGACAATTCAGGAGACAGAGTTAAATAGGCTTTTCATTTTCAATTTTTAATAAATCCTTTTAAAAATTGAAAAGCTTTAAAAGATTTATTTTTATTAAGCTTTAAAAGATTTATTTATTTTGTTTTACATGTATGAATGTTTTGCTTACATGTATGTATGTGTATCATGTGCATGCTGGAGGCCAGAAGAGGGTGTCAGATCTCCTAGAGATGGAGTTATGGGATGTTGTGAACCTCCATGTAGATACCTGAACTGAGCCCAGGTCCTCTGGAAGAGCAGCCAGTGCACTTTACCCCTGAGCCGTCCCTCCAGCCTCCATATTTGTTTTCTAATTTGTGCTTGTGTGTATATGTGAGTTCAGGTACTACAGAGGCCAGAAGAGCATGTCAGACCCCCTGCAGTTGCAATTACTGGCTGTTATAACGACCACTCTGATGCCCATTAATCAATGGACTCATTGCTCATGAAGAGCTTGACCCTCAGGCCCTCATCATCCCTTAGATCCCACCCCCCGCCATCCCCATGTCGTTTCTTAATACCTCAAATTGGGATTGAATCCCAACACGGTTTAATGGAAATGCAGATTTTGGCCGATGTTGAAATTCCTTTAGCAAAACTCGCCTACAGCCCGGCGGCTCTGAGCTGCAGCTGGCTTGTCTTTATGCTTTCCCATCTGCCACGTGGATGCTTCTCCTCCAGTGTGTCTGTCGGCTCTCCTGGTCTCCTCGGCACCTTTTTCCTAGTCTTTCTTCTCCTGATCTTCCTGGCTAGCCCCCGGGGAGGGTGGTTCTGAGTTTTATAAGAATGTAGACTGGGCAAGCTGGGAGATGCAAGCCACTAAGGAACACTCCTCCACGGCCTCTGCTTTGATTGCTGCCTCCAGGTTCCTGCCTTGACTTCCTGCCCCAACTTCCTTTGGTGATGGACTGTGTTGTGGAACTGTAAGCTGAAACAAATCCTTTCTTTCCCAAGATGCTTTGGTCACGGTGTTCTATTACAGCAGGAGAAACCCCAAGACAGTGGGTAAAGTTTTTTACTGCCAAACTGGACCACCTGAGTGCTGTCTCTGTGTAGCCCTGACTGTCCTGGAGCTCACTCTGTAGACCAGGCTGGCCTCAAACTCAGAGATCCACCTGCCTCTCTCTGCCTTCCCAGTACTGGCATTAAAGGTGAGCACCGCCAGCGCCGCCGCCGCCGCCGCCGCCGCTGCCACCACCAGATGAGTACTGACTCTTGAAAGTTGTCCTCTGACGTGCATACACACACAGTGACACACGCATGCCCACACAATAAATAAAATGCAATTTAAAACTAGATTGAAACCTCTCATTGTGTGCCTAAAAGCTTCCAGAGCCTTCTTTTCTATTGCCGACAGAATAAAGTCCAAGTTGTTAATCTTCTATTCATAGTCTATGCTGAATTACACTTTGCTCAGCCTCTTGGCCTCTGGTCACCCACTATCTCTCACACTTGGCTAGAGCGCACACAGGTTCTTGTCTGAACAGTGCAGGGCCATCTGTCTGCCGCAGTTTTGCTTGTATAGAACGCAAGGCCCTGCTTTGCAAAACTCTCCCCTGACCACCAGCTAAATGAGTGACCTCTTTGAATCCCGACATTGCCTCATTGCTGAGGAGTGCCTAGCACTCTGTGCTGTAGTCAACTTTCCATGCCCACCTCGTAGTACCATATTATAAACATTTTTACAAAATTTGATTTCATGGGTATTTCGGCTGAGTGTTTGTGCACCATGTGTGTGCCCGGTGCCCTTGGAGGCCAGACAAGGATGTCAAATCCCCTGGAACTGGAGTTTTAGGCAGTTGTGAGCTGCCATATGAATGCTAGAAATTGAACCCAGGTCCTCTGGAAGAGTAGCCAGTGCTCTTAACCACGGAGCTACCTTTCCAGGCCCAAGATTGTATATTTTGAGACCAAAGATCACTTCTGACTTGACCAGTGGCCTGGCTGTGTTTGGCCTTTTAAAACACTATGTATAGTGGATACTTATTATCCACTGAAATAGAAACAATGAATGAATAAATGAATGCATTCTTATCTCATTTTGTTGCTGTGATAAAATATCTTGATCAAAGGCAACTTAGGGGAGAAAAGATTTACTTTAGATTACGATTACAGGTTACCGTCTATCACTGCAAGGAAGTCAAGCAGCAGGCAGCTGGTCATGTCACGTCTATAGACAAGAGCACAGAGAGATCAATGCATGCATGCTGCTTATTTGCACTCAGCTTGGTTTCTGCACCCTTATGCAATTCAGGACCCCTTGCCTAGGGAATGGCACTACCCACTGTGGGCAGGGTCTTCACACATCAATTAACTTAATCAAGATAGTCTTTTAGAAACAATGCTCATAGGCCAAGCCAATGTAGACAATCCTTCATTGAGACCCTCTTTACAGGTGATTCTATATTGTGTCAGGCTGAAAATTAAAGCTAACCATCAGACTAAATTTTTTTTTTAATCCATGGGGCTAGGCTACAGTCTTGGGAATACAGGTCTCATGTCTTGTTTATCTGTTTGCCCTAGGAGAGTCTGGCATGTGGTACCCACTCTGTTGGAGAACTGGTTGCGTCAAGGTCCTGGGTTTGGGCAACTCTGCTTTTTATGGAATGAAAAGCATCAACCATCACTCTTTCCATTTACAGGGAAAGTAGCTGAGTTCAGAATAACACTTCCCAGGTGCACAGGAACTTGAAGTAACCCAAAGGTCCAACTTCTGTGGGGCTCTCGACCACAGAGCCTTGGTGATTTCCAGCTGAATTGCAATGTGATCTATTTCTGTGGAATATTGGTCTCTCACTGGGGTTTGGAGTCTTGGAAAAGGCCTTCAGAACCACTTTGGTATAGGGAGAGGGTGTATAGGGGCCTTCATGGGTCTAAAAATGTAAGGCACACCAAAATCCTTTGAAAAATAAATAAATAAATAAATAAATAAATAAATAAATAAATAAATAAATAAAATCAAGGGGTGGAGTGGTAGTTGGGTGGTCAAGCCTGGAGTAATCGAAGCCTTGGGTTCAAGTACTAGCACCACACAAAGAGGGAGGAGGGATAGATGAGGGGAGATGATGGAGGAGGAAAAATAGATGGAAGAGGGGGAGAAAAAGGAGATCTGGAGGAAGAGATGGAGGAGGAAGAGGTGGAGGAAGAAGAGGTGGAGGAGGAGGTGGAAGAAGAGGAGGAGGAGGAAGTGGAAGAGGAGGAGGTGGAGGAGATGGGGAGGAGGAGATGGGCAGGACAAGAAAGAGAGAGAGAGAGAGAGAGAGAGAGAGAATGTACAAGAGTCCTGCTGGATGAATTTTGCAAACATCCGCCACTCTTGATTGATGGCTGATCAAATCCCTCATCCCCAGGCATCAGGAGCTCATCAGCCTGGCTTGCCTTCAACAGGAATCCCACTGGCCTTGATGCTTCCCCTTACTAACTTTCCACCCACTGACTCTGCCCTGTTCTTTATCAGTCTTCGCCATCCTCATTGTGTTCAGAGCTGAGCCTGGTCTCTCTTCCCCATCGCCAAAGCCCACTGCGGCTGACCTAGCTCCCTTTCCATCTTGTCCTTTTTCACATCGAGATAAAGTCTCACTATGTAGCCCAGGCTAGCCTTGAACTCTCAAACTTCTTGCCTTAGTTTCTCATCTTTAACAACTGCCATGAACAATTCCTTCTTTTTAAAAATGTATTTATTTATTTATTTATTACTGGTGTTTTGTCTGTTTGTGTATCTGTTGAGGGTGTTGGATCCTGGAGTTACAGACACTTGTGAGCTGTCCTGTGGGTGCTGGGAATTGAACCCAGGTCCTCTGTAAGAGCAGTCAGTGCTCTTAACCACTGAGCCATCTCTCCAGTCCCTCTTTCTTTCTTTTAAAAAATATTCATTTATTTTTATTTTGTGTGGATGAATTTTTGTCTGCATGTATGTCTGTGTACCATGTGTGTAATACCTACAGAGGCCTGAAGAGGGCATCAGATCCTCTGGAACGGGAGTCACAGATGGTTGTGAGCCGCCATGTGGGTGCTGGGAACCAAATCTGGGTCCTCTGAAGAAAAGCCAGCACTCTTAACCACTGAGCCATCTCTCCTGTTCAGTAATTCTTTTCTTTTTAAAAATAGAACAAATAGCCTGCCCAAGAAGGCCTGGCCTTCCGATCCTCTGTGGTCTCCTCGGGCTCCCCGCGGTGCGGGTGTGTGTGCACCCCCCCTCTTTCTTGCTTCTCTCTTCATTCTTGGACCCTTCCTTCGATGTGATCCCCCTTTCACTTGCCCTTCTTGTTTTAAAACATTCGCTTATTTGGTGTTTGTACGTGCCTGAGTGTGGAGGTCTGATAACTCAGGTCATCACCCACCGAGCCATCTCAGTGACCCCCACCTGCCTTTGAAGCAGCTTCAATCTTCCTGGTTCCCCTGCCGCCCCTGACCTCCTTGCCCCTTATCTGTGTCTGTGGTGTTGTTTATTTGTTCACTGGGCTCTGCTAGCTCTGCCCTTGTTGTATGTATCCTTTGCTCTATCCCCACACCCTCCACACAGGGCCTGGCACAACATAGGCAAATAATGAATAAGCGAATGAACGGAATAAACACTGCAGGACAAAGAAAAATCTTTTCCTCATTGCTTCTCGGCCAGGTCTGGGGCGGCGCTCTGACCCTTAACCTCAATTCAGAGCTTGGAACATCAGGTTTGGAGGTCCGGATCCTGGTGCCCCTAGCCCAAGGAGGACAATAAAGGCCACCTCTGGAGAGCCTGGCCATTCCAACGGAGGAAATTAAAACAAAATTGAATTAATTATTCTCCACATCGAACCCTGCTTCTTGAGTGTGCTAAGTGTCCGATTAAACAAACAACCCCAAAAGATAGACTCGCGCCCCTATCATTTTTCATAGTAAGAGAAAAAACAAAGATGTTGATTTAAGATACAGCCCAGGGCGGGGGCCAGGGGGGGGGAGGCTTTGGGAAAACCCGGGGAAGGCTCTTGTAGTTTGGGGTCGGAGGTCACAGGAGCAGCTGCTGCCTGGGGATCAAGCTGAAGGTTCTGGAGAGATGGAAAAACCTGGCTGGCGCTTTTCCTCCGCGGGCCCCTTAGCTGCTAACAGGAGCCAGCTGAGCGAACACAAACAGGCGCTGTGACCGGCACAGATCCCAGCTTCCTCTGAAATTTCCAGCCTCATTTTTCCTGTCGGATTCCAGACAGATGAAACTTTCCTGGCCCTGGCCTGGTCCTGGCGGCATCTCTCCTTTGAATCACCATAAATCAGGTCTTGGGGGGAGCAATGGGCTTTTCCTGATTGACAAGCTGCTGCCTTGGTAAAACGGGGTCTCTGCTTCCTAAGCTAATAAAATAGCTGGGGGGGGGGGCGCTTGACTAAATCGTCGTCGCCGCCCTCCCCCCTGTCCCAGGACCTTCAGGTATCCCTTTGTATTTTAAAGTTTTGAATCTGTCTATGATTATTATTTCATGGAGAAGGGTTGCGGATGTACAGACATGGGTCTTTGGGGGCTCTGGTGGTCGTAAGCAACACCATTGTTTGAGGGATCACATAGGGGGCCTGTGCATTCCTTAAGGCCTCCATCATCCATGAGTCCCCAATTAATTTCAATACAAACACCGGATCTGGCCTCCTCTGCGTCTCTGCAGCCATAACACATGAGGTCATGCAGCTTTGGTTAACCAACCCGAGGAGGTGCCGGATGGAGGTGGGGGGCTTCCAAGCCCTTGGGACGCTGGGGTATCTGTCCCGCCTGACTCCAGCCTGGCTCTGTATTGCAGGGAGGGTTCATCAGCATCTATACTCTTCTCTCTTCCATGGCTGCTTTTATTTACCCAGCCTCTCCCTTCATCTCGAGCCATTCACCTGCCGTAGCGCCACTTTGTCTTTTTGTTATTTGTTTTGTGACAGGGTCTTGAGTCTCTCAGGCTAGCCTTGGAAAGCTTTGAACATCTCATCTCCCTGTCCCCATCTCCTGAGTACTGGGATTCCAGGGGGTGTGCCATGAGAGCTGGTTTTATGAGATGGGGGATTGAACCTAGGGCTTCATGCATGCCAGGCCAGCACTCTACTGATGGAGCTACATGCCAGCTCCTTCCTCCTTTTACTTGTAGGTAGGGACAGGGTCTCATGTATCCAAGAATGGGAACGACTTCAGACTTGCTGTATAGCTGAGGCTGATCTTGAGCTCTTGATCTTCCTGTCTCTTGAGGGCTGGGATTACAAGCATGTACCACTACATCTAGTTGGTACTCCTGGGGATCAAACCCAGGGCTTTGTTCATCTATGCAAGCACCCTACCCCTCTCATTCTCCTCCCTACCATACCCCTCCCGCCTTTTTTTCTCCCCCACCCCCCTTTTAAGATAGGGTCTCACTGTATAACCCAGCCTAGTCTCAAACTCAAGATCCTCCTGTCTCAGCCTTCTGGTGCTGGGATACAGGCATGCCCACTACAGGCTTCCCCCCTGTACTTCTTTGAATTCCCCTCCCCAACGTGCTCCGGAATCCACAGCTCTGTCCATTCCAGGCGTCCTGTGACCTTTTGATCTGGCTCCTCATTTACTGTAGGGGCTTCTTCCTTCAGGAAGCCTGCCCCACCCCACCATCACTTCATTCGGGATTAGTTACCATGCTCTGTGGTCTTCCACAACCCATTGGTTCTCAGACACCGGTTCCCGTCAGAATCACCTGAAAGGTTTATGAAGGCACCAATTGGTGGGCCTGCTCCCACGTTCTGGATGATTGACTTGGATGAGAGCCTGCACATGTGACTTTCTAACGAGCTCTCAGGGGACGCAGATGCTACCACAGTCCCTGGCAGCCGCTTCCCTTGATAGCACTTATCCTGCGGACTTGCAGGATTACTCACTTATTTTGCTGTGCTCTCCCCTAGGGACATCTGGGACCGTCGGTTTCCTCTCTAAGCCTGTGGTTTAGACAGCTGCGAACAGCGAAGCAGCTCACTGGAGGTTTGCAGAGTAAGTGAGCTGTGGATTCAGAGGAGACTGACTGCCGAGCTCAGTAGAAGGCCCTTGGAGAAGCCCATCTCACAGAGGAGGCTGCTGGGCAGGAGGGCTGGGCTTCAGGCCTCATGGTTCTGGTGTCATCAGGAGAGCTCAACCTGATTTTTTCCCTCTGAGACCTGGGAAGGCCATATAATGAAAGAATACATGGCTCTTATTTTGATTCCATATGGTGTGTGTGTGTGTGTGTGTGTGTGTGTGTGTGTGTGTGTGTGTGTGTGTATGCATGTATGTATATGTGTATGTAGGCCAGAAGTAAATGTTTTGTGCATTTTGTTGTGATTTGATTTGGGTTTCTCTGTGTAACAGCCCTGGATGTCTTGAAACTTGCTCTGTAGACTAGGCCAATGCTGTGGGATGGTCTGTATGTCAAATTACTCTGATTGGTCAATAAATAAAACACTGATTGGCCAGTGGCTAAATTACTCTGATTGGTCAATAAATAAAACACTGATTGGCCAGTGGCTAGGCAGGAAGTATAGGCGGGACTAACAGAGAGGAGAATTAAGGGAACAGGAAGGGAAAGGGAGTCACTGCCAGCTATGACAAACAGCATGTGAAGATGCTGGTAAGCCACCAGCCACGCGGCAAGGTATAGATTTATGAAATGAATTAATTTAAGCTATAAGAACAGTTAGCAAGAAGCCTGCCATGGCCATACAGTTTGTAAGCAATATAAGTCTCTGTGTTTACTTGGTTGGGTCTGGGCAGCTGAGGGACTGGCGGGTGACAGAGATTTGTCCTGACTTTGGGCAAGGCAGGAGAACTCTAGCTACAGGCCAACCTTGAACTCATAGAGATCCGCCTGCCTCTGCCTCCCGAGTGCTGGGATCAAAGGCATGTGCCACCACACCCAGCAATGTCTTGCATTTTAATCACTCTCCATCTTATTCTTTGAGGCAAGGTCTCTCATTGAATCTGGAACTCACAGACTGAGCTGTACTTGCTGGCCAGCAAACCTTAGGGATCCTCTCGCCTTTGCCTCCCCTTTGCTAAGATTACAGGTAGGGTTTTATAGACTGGGCCCTCCCCCGTACATACCTCCTTCCCTTGAATTAGTCCCTGCTGAATCTCTGGCTACTGAATGCTCTGGACTCACCATTGGGCCAGATCTCAATTTCCACCCAAACTATGAACTTCTTGAGGGCACATCTCACAGAAACCACAGCAGGCAATTGTTTGATCTGAGCTCCTGAATTGGCTCCAACTGACCAGACCATCCATACAAAATGGAGTCACTCATACTAAATTCTGCATAATCAAACCATAGCTTTAAGGAGGCAGATAGATTCTAAAACAGATGGGCTCATCCAAAAAACAAGGGTTTATATCTGATCTTTTTAACATTGTAAGGAAATCACCCTTGGTTTAACTGTTATATAAGAGCTACTTGACGCCGGGTAGTGGTGATGTACACCTCTTATCCCAGTGGGAAGCAGTGGCAGGCAGATCTCTGAGTTCAAGGCCAGCCTGGTTTACAGAGCAAGTTCCAGGACAACCAGGACTACATGGAGAAACCCTGTTTTGAAAAACAAAAACAAACAAACAAAAGAGTGACTGCAAGTTAACTAAATCAGGCTTTTCTTCTGTTCCACTTGCTTGTTCTCACCTTACAAAGCTCATTGTGCTGTTGTCTGTTATACCCAGATCATGGGGACCCCCAAAAGACCACCACAGAGACTGAATCCCCTATGTTAAAGCAAAGAGCCTTTATTTCAAGCTCGGAGTTTGTCTCTCTGTCTGACACAGCGGTGAGAGCAGGGACCCTGAGCCCGGGCAGGGTGGAGGTTTTATCACAGCAGAGGTTGGGGTGAGGGGATTTCCAGGGTTCAGGACCCTGATTGGCTGACATTTGTCTAGGGATATAGGTAATATTTGGGATGTCAGGTATTTCCCCTTAGATGCAGGCCCTCCCTGGGTGGGGTCAGCTCACGGCTTCTCCTGGATCTGGGTGTTACCTGCCATTAAGACTGTCACAGAAGCTGTGTCTGGGCCTCTAAGCCTGTCATGGCAGTTGTGTGGTCAAGCTGTTTTGGGGCCCCCCACATTGTCCAACAAATCTGCATGATAGAAGCTCCCTTTATTCAGGAACCAACAGTAAAGCTAATTCAAGGGCTGGGTCTCAGTGGTACAGCACTTGTGTAGGATGGGCAAGGACCTGGGTTTGAACCCCATCCCTGAAAACAAAATCTACCTGATTTATAGCTTTATTGCTGTTATCAGGCCATTTGTGCTTTGTCTTTTTTTTTTTTTTTTTTTTTAATTTGTTTTTTTTTGAGACAGGGTTTCTCTGAGTAGCCTTGGCTGTCTTGGAACTCGCTTTGTAGACCGGACTGGCCTCAAACTCAGAGATCCATCTGCCTCTGCCTTCTAAGTGCTGGGATTAAAGGGTCCTTTTGTTTGGGGAGGTGGGGTTCAGGTAGCCCACAACTGATCTCAAACTTGCCATGTTGTCAAGGATGACCTTGAACTCCAGATTCTCCTGCCTCATCCTTCTGAATTTGGTTATAGGTGGGTACTAACTACCATGGGACTTTTCTTCTTTCTTTTTTTTTTTCCCTTTATTTTTGTGTAACAAGGTCTCACTCCAGCCCAGGCTGGCCTTAAACTTGCAGTGATTTTTCTGTGTCAGCCTCCTGAACTCTGAGGTTATAGGTATGACTCCTTTCTGTAGCTTACCCTCGCTTCTCCTATAGCGCCTTCAATGTTCTACCACAGCTCAGAGAGCCTGATGGGAGAGGGTTCAAAGCCTGGTTCTGCCACTTACCACCTGTGCCCACTTGGATGAGTTATATGTTGTCACCATGCCGCTACTGCTTCTTCAAAAAAAGGGGAGTGCTACCCCCAGCCCCATACTGCGATGAGGACTTAAGAGGAGACAATACACCTGGTTCCAGACGCAGCGTGTGCCATGAGTCGCCTCTCCCTTGGACCAGACTTCAAGCCCGAATCTGGCCTTCGATCTTTGTCTTTCCATGTCCTGGATGTGGCCAGCTTCCTGCACAGCCCCGTGAGCTCCCTGACAGCAACCGAGAACAACAGCGTGCAAGGGGTCCACGGAGCTGGACACAAGCTCTCTTACCCAGTCTGAGTTCAGCTGGAAAGCCAGACCTCAGACAGGCGGGAGGAAAAATTATTAAAGGATTAAGTCCAGGATAATCCTCTACATCCCAGGAGGCTCAGAAAGCAATAATAAGCTCTGGACTTAAAAATCTGATCTGTGGAGTCATGGGGGTGGCCCCGGTGTTGGGAGGCAGGGAGTAGGTTTCCAGGGTGCAGCATGGCCAGATCTTTGCTAAAATATGGTCTCATTCTGGACACTTGGACAGCATTTCCCACTCATCTTGTCATGGTTTTTAATAATAAGTAAGCTGCAAGAGTAGGGGGGACTTTTTTTTTCTCCCTGAGATTCCACAAAAATAAAAAATTTAATTAAAACCCACAAGTCGTGAAATTTCATCCTTGTAAAGTGAGACATTTGGGACTCAGCCTCTAGCGGCTCTCACTCCTGGGAGCTGGGGTTCACACTGGTTCCTCCCTGGTCACTGATGGAGGACACCAGCCTCATAGGTGACATTGGCTCCAGCATCCAGCAGCTCTGAACTATCTGGGGTGAGGGAGACTCCAGTGACCTGCACAGAAAATCCAGGAGAGTCACAGAGCCGGAGCAGGGGACATTTCAAGGGCCTGAAGAGGGGGCCCAGAATGTGGGCCATGGGAGAGACTGAGTGTCCGGGATGTGGGGGACAGAAAATGCAGTTTCCACAGGAGACTTGGAGCCAGGGGTCTTGCAACCTGGTCCCTATGATGTCACAAACTGGCTTATAACATGGTCAACTCATTTCTTTATGGGCCTCAGTTTCCCTATCTGTAAAATGAGTTGAGTTAGCTAGATAAGGGCTTTTCTTTCTTTCTTTTCTTTTTTTGGTTTTTCAAGACAGTTTCTCTGTGTAGCTTTGGAGCCTGTCCTGGAACTCACTCTGTAGACCAGGCTGGCCTCAAACTCATAGAGATCCGCCTGCTTCTGCCTCCCGAGTGCTGAGATTAAAGGTGTGTACCACCACTGCCCAGCGATAAGGGCTTTCTTAAAAGGCACATGGAGGAGGCTTGTGGATCGCTTCAAGCTCTTCTCTGCGATTCCCAGGTGTCTCTGAGGATCAAGCTCCCTCTTCCTGTCCCATGCCTGCCTCCTCTTGTCTGCTTCCCAGACTGGGTTTTCCTGAAGATTTTGCTTGAACAAAGGGTCCTGAGGCTGAGAATGCTCACAGACCCCTGAGTACCTTTCTGGTGATCTGCCCTTAGCATCTGGCCCTGGTTTCTCTCTGGCAGTGCTCCTCGATTCGTTCAGGAAATATGACTCCTCCCTTCTCCCAGCTCTTTCTTTTTTTTTCTATCTGTTTTCCAAGTCTCAGAAACTGGTGAGAAGCTGGTGAAGGTACCAACCCTCTCCCTGGAAAAAATACACATAGGAAAAAGCATATACAGATGTGGATTGGTCAGTTCTCCAAGATGCTTAGGACAAGAATTATTTTGTATTCCCCCCCCCCACCCCCATGCCAATGGATAGTCATTTATGTTTCATATATATATAAGATTTATTTATTTTGTATATAGCATTTATAACTACAGGTCAGAAGAGGACACCAGATCTCATTACAGATGGTTGTGAGCCACCATGTGGTTGCTGGGAATTGAACTCAGGACCTCTGGAAGAGCAGTCGGTGCTCTTAATCTCTGAGCCATCTCTCCAGCCCCATATATATTTTATATGCATAGCTTGGGGTTGGTTTATAGGTGGAGTTTTTCATCAAGACCACTGGTCGGTCAGCTCTGTCCCACCAGCAGGCTCCCCGAATAACCACACAGAAACTTAATGTTAACTATAAATGCTTGGCTGATAGCTTAGGCTTGTTACTAACTCCCTCTTACAACTTAAATTAACCCCTATTTCTTATCTGTGCTCTGCCATGTGTCGGCCCCTTTTTCAGTACAGCATGTTCATCTTGCTTCTCTGTGCTCTCCTGGGGACTCCCATGGCTCCTCCCTTCTTCTTCCCCGTGCATATTCTCTTTTTGTCTGAAAGTCCCACCTAACTTCTGCCTGTCTAGCTACTGGCCATTTAGCCCCTTATTAGCCAATGAGAGTAGTACGTTTTTGCAGTGTACCAAAAGATTGTTCCACAGCATTGGTTTATTTTTATACATTTTAAAGAATTCTGTACAAGAAGCTGATTTTAAATTTTTTAAATTAGGTAATTAATTAATTGCTGTTTCTATGTGTGTGTGTGTATGTATGTGTGTGTATGTATGTGTGTGTATGTATGTGTGTGTATGTATATGTGCATATGTATGTATGTGCATGTGCGCATGTATATGTGTATGTTCATGTATGTGTATGTGCATGTGTGTGTGAGTGTGGCTGTATGCACATGTGTGTGTCATAGTGAGCATGTGGAAGTCAGAGAACAACATCCTAGGGATGGAATTCAGATAATCAGGCTTGGCAGCAAATTTTTAAGCCACTGAGCTTTCTTCCTGGTTCCCAAATCAAGAGTTCAAAAAAAATGATCAACTTACTATTGTAGTGTGTATGAGGCATTCACACGTACCACAAGGCATGTGTGGAGGTCAGAGGGCACCTGGTGGAGTTCTACCCTGTGTCAGTCCTGAGGACTGAGCTCAGTTGTCAGACTCAGTGGCAAAAACCTTAACCTACCATTTTGCTGGTCTGAAGCCAAGTTGGTTTTTTTTTTTGTTTGTTTGTTTGTTTTGAGACAGAATCTCACTGTGTAGCCCTGGCTGGCTTAGAACTTGATATGTAGACCCCAGCAGCCCCAGGCCTGACTCCCAGCTTAGGATAAGAGACTAGGAGGCTGCAATTGAATGGAGCCAGGCTGTGGTCAGGTGTTTAACCCTCAGGCTGGGCGGATGGAGAATTCATATGGGATAACACTTCTGGAAACGTGGAATTGGACTACAAGGTAGTTCGGTGGGGAAAGGCACTTGCCACTAAACCAGATGACCTGAGTTTGATCCCTGGAACACACATGAAAACGGACTCCTGCAAATTGTCCTCGAGCATCTGCATGTGTGCTGTGGCACATGTACTGCCCCGACCACACTGATAAATACGTAAATACAAAAACTAATAACCCATGGAATTGGAGAAAGTCTGTTGTCTTAGTTCAGGTTACTATTGCTGTGCTGAAACACCATGACCAAAGCAACTTGGGGAGGAAAGGGTTATTTGGCTTACACTTCTATGCCACTGTTTGTCATCAAAGGAAGTCAGGACAGGAACTCAAGCAGGGCAGAATCCTGGAGGCAGGAGCTGAGGCAGAGGCCATGGAGGGATGCTGCTTTCTGGCTTGCTCATCATGGCTTGCTCAGCCTGCCTTCTTATAAAACCAAGGACCACCAGCCCGGGGATGGCACCACTCACAATGAGCTAGGCCCTTCCACATCACTAAGAAAATGTCTTCTAGCCTGTCTATTCCTCTTGCAGTTTAAGTTTACAATATATTTGTAGATGAGTGATTTTTTTAAATATTTTAATTTTACTGTACTGAATTATGGAGGACAGCTAACTTCCGTTCAGGTCTACTTGGAGCATCAGAGTAGGGTTGTATCTGTGGGTAGCAGGAAACAGGATGATTCCCACAATTATGGTGATATATTGTGTACCCTAATAAAATTTGCCTGAAGATCAGAGAACAGAACAAGCCACTAGATTAAACATAGAGGCCAGGCAGTGGTGGCACACACCTTTAATCCCAGTACTGGGAAGCACACACGCCTTTAATTCCTGGAAATGATGGCTGGTCGGAGAAAGGTACATAAGGCGTGAGGAGACAGGAACTAAAGGCTTTTCAGCAGAAGGGTCCCTTTCAGCTAGAGGCTTTTTCAGCTGAAACCTTTTGGGTGAGGACTCAGAGCATTTCAGTCAGAGGATTTGTGGAGTTGGTGAGGTGAGTCATGGCAGTAACTTGTTCTTTTGTTTCTCTGATCTTTCAACATTTACCCCAATATCTGGCTCAGGGTTTTTATTGAAAGACCATTTTATTTTATTTTTTACTTTGTTTTCTTTATTTTTCATGCATGTGTATATGTGTGTGGGTGCATGCATGCCATGGTATATGTGTAAAGGTCAAGAGACAACCGGCAAGATTCTCTCTTTCTCCACATGGGGTCTGGGGATCTAATAGTTAGGTCATCAGGCTTGATGGCAAAAGCCTCAACCTTCTCATCTGTTTCCCTAACCTGACCATTTCTTTTCTTTTTTCTTTTACATTTGTGTGTGTGTGTGTGTGTGTGTGTGTGTGTGTGTTTGAGAGTACTAGAGAGAGAGAGAGAGAGAGAGAGAGAGAGAGAGAGAGAGAGAGAGAGAGAGAGAGAGAGAGATTGTGGAATATTGTTTTAACTAGACAAGGATGTGTTATATTTGTTTATGTTGCAGAATATTACTTTTTTTAAACTCTCCTTTTAAAAAATTTATTTATTTTATGTGCATTGGTGTTTTGTCTACAGTAAGTCTGTGTGAGAGTGTCAGATCTTGGAGTTACAGACAGTTGTTAGCTGCCATGTGGGTGCTGGGATTTGAACCCAGGTCCTTTGGGAAAGTAGTCAGTGCCTTTAACTGCTGAGCCAGAGAGACCATCAAATTGAAGACCCTGACACATATGAACACCTGATTTTTGACAAAGAAGCCAAAACTATATAATGGAAAAAAGAAAGTATCTTCAACAAATGGTACTGGCATAACTGGATGTCAACATGTAAAAGATTACAAATAGATCCATATCTGTCACTATGCACGAAAGACCATTTTAGAAATTGAGCTACATACAATGAATCAACTTAGACTACTATGAAGCCAGTGATAACCAGGATGATCATTAGGCCTCAGAATCCCAGGTGCACCCAGGAGGGCTGCATGTTAGATGTGGTCAGCACCGATTTTATGTCAACCCAAAGGATGGGGTGTTCTAGCTGGTACCTGGCTTATATACAGGAAACAGTGCACACAATTCTGAGATTTGGGATCTTCTGGAGGCCAGGCGGAGGAGAAGATGGACTCTGCCTTTTTCTCCTGTCTCATTTATACTCCTCTCCTCACACAGCGGATTTGAGGATTCACAGTTTCACCCATGCCTCAGGCCCCTCTGGGCCACTCTGAGATCTGTACATTTCCATGTGAAGCTTGTGGAACGGTCCCAAAGGACGGTGGAGGAAACCTGGCATATGGCATCCGAACCAGTTCCCTCCCTCCGATGGAGACCGAGGTGCCAAGGGAGTAAAACGTCTCCTGCCAACCCCCAGCCCCCCCACCCCACTGCTGAGGATTCCACCCTCCAGATGATGTCATCTCTGGCGCATGGGCCTCGGCTAGGAGCAGCCGTGGGTCACCCATTGCAGGCGGCTCCTAGCCCGGGGAGCTACCACGACTCCATCCTGGGCCTCAGCTGCTGCGGGATTTATGGCTCCCTGCTTTTCTTGGAGCCGACAACTGTGGCAGGCTGGGGAAAGGAGTTTGAACGTGTCCCAAGGAAATGATTCAAAAGAAGGAAAACACTCCAGGCAAGGAGGTGTCCCAGAGTGTGGCGGTCCCGCCGGTCTGTAGCAGCCCAGAAGTCTTGCAAAGGCAATGGCTATCATTTGCCCACGCTTCACACTCCCCTGCCCCCTCCCACCCCTCACAGTTACCATGTGAGCTTCGTAGACCCCTGGCTGAAGTTTATGCAACGGTGTAAGGCACGACTAACTTGAAACTGGAACTCATTAAATACACCTATATCGCCATGTGTCTGCCACCTAATTTTTTTTTTTTTTTTTAAAGAAAACGTCTCACTATAGCCCAGGCTGGCTTGAACTCATGCTGGGATTAGAGGCATGAACCACCACTCCTGGTCCCTGCCACCTGATTTTATCACTTGCTTTGTACAAATTAAACGTACAATGAAGGCCTCTTTCCCCTCCTTTGTGGTAGTTCTTAGGGAATCAAACCCAGATCCTCATGTGTTAAGCATGTGTTCACCATAAGCGACTGTGTCATACATGCTATCTATGTATACCGATCAAATCCTTCCCCAAGCTCTGTGAGATGAATTTTTTAAAAAAAGATTTTTTTGTTTTGTTTTGTTTTTCGAGACAGGGTTTCTCTGCGTAGCTTTGCGCCTTTCCTGGAGCTCACTTGGTAGCCCAGGCTGGCCTCAAACTCACAGAGATCCGCCTGCCTCTGCCTCCCGAGTGCTGGGATTAAAGGCGTGCGCCACCACTGCCCGGCAAGATTTATTTTTTAAAGTTATGCTTGTAACTGTGTGTCTTTGTGTATGTGCATGTGAGTGCAGTTGCCCATAGAGGCCAGTAGAGGGCATTATATTCCCCTGGAACTGAAGATAAAGGCAGCTGTGGGCCACCCAGCATGAGTGCTGGGGACAAAACTCTGGCCCTCTGCAAGAGCAGTACATGCTTTTAACCACGGAGTGATCTTTCTAGCCCCTGGACCAGGCTGACCAGACAGAGATCTGCCTGCCTCTGCCTCCCTAGTGCTGGGATCAAAGGTGAGCACCACCACCACCCGGCCTCTGAGTGATGTTTTTTTTTTAAAGATGTGGAAACCGAGGTTCCAAGTGAGTGAGTTATTTGCCCAGAGTCACAGATGTCCTTTCAGGTTGTGTTAGATGATTACAATCACCACAGCACGGAGTTACATCTTGAGTCTAGATTTTTTTTTCTCTTAAAAATTATTTTCTTGGAACATACACACACACACACACACCAGCCCCCAGCCTGAGCTCCTCCACTAGTGCTAGGGTTCAAACATAGGGCATTGTGCTGGCTACTGCTGAGGTATATGCCTAGCCCTTGGGTTTCTGAGAAAGGGTTTCACAATGTAGCCCAAGCTAGCCTCAAACTCACAATTGTCCTGTTTCAACCTGCTAAACGCTGGGATTACAGGTATATTCTGCCACACCTTGGTTAGTTTCTTTTTTCCGCATCTGACCCTCAACCCAGAGCTTTACATATCCTAGGCCAGTGTTCTTGCTACTGAGCCACACCCCCGGCCCCTTTGCTCATCATTTTGGGCAACAAAATGGTTCAGAGCTGAGTAGATGCTTGACCTCACACATAAAATGGTTCAGAGGTGGTGTGTGTGTGTGTGTGTGTGTGTGTGTGTGTGTGTGTGTGTAATGGTACATAGTGAACTGAGTGTGTAGACTGCCCTCCTGGCAAGGGCAGGCAGGGAACTATTTCCCAGAGCCCTGTGATGTCCTGCATTTACCTTTAAAAGTCACTTGGGCAGGCTGGGGGGATAGCGCGGGGTTTGCCTTTCAAGTATGAGAACCTGAGTTCAGTCCCCTGGAACTGCATCAAGAAGCCAGGCACAGTGGTGAGCAGTTGGAACCCCGTGCTGGGGAGGAGGAGACAAGCAGATCCCTGGGGATTTCTGGCCAGCCAGCCTAGCCTGCTCACAAGATTCCAGCCAGTGAGAAGCCCTGCCTCAAAACAACAACAAACCAATGTGGACAGTGCCTGAGGAATGACACCAGACATGCACATGTGTTTCTGTGCATAGATGAACACACAGACAGACAGACAGACAGACACACACACACATACTACTCAGCAAAAGTTCACAGTGCTGGATGATTAGGTTTTCCTTGCAGCCCATGGGACACAGAAGGTTTTCGGCAATCAAAGGTCAGAATAAATCATCATGAGATAGATATGCCCATAAAAATGTCCAAAGTACATCAGATGATAATGGACGGTGCCCATCACACGGGGGAGATAGCTTCACTGGAGGCCTCCATCCTATAGCCTGAACATGTGTGCACACAGTGTGTACTCATGTACACACATGCTCGTAAGAACACACAGAAGATGACTGGGAGGCCATTCAGCTGGGGAGTGAGGAGCTCTCTGCTCCTGGATGTATCTGAGCAGAAGTTGGTGCTTTATAGGGAAGTCGTGGAGAAGGTTCTGGATGGAAGCTAGACAGAGTACTTCCAACTCAGAGCCTCTGAGTTTCTGCCCTTTGGACTTTCAGGCATTTGAAGTTCAGGAATGCTTATAGATGAAATCGTTACCCAATCAGAGAAACTGTTTAAACAGCCAGCTCTCCTCCAGCTCTTTAAAAATAGAACTCAGTTTACAGAGTGGCTCAGAGGGAGTGGGAGTCTGTGTAGCCCTGTGACAGGCTAGGCATTATGTCATTTTTTCCCACCAACGCTCATACCTGGCTAGGGAGGACATTCAGGTGGGAAGAGGTGGAGGGATTTACTCAGGACATGAAGTGGTAAGTGGGTGGGCTGGCACTTCAGCTTGGTTAAGTAGGTACGACCATGAGCATGCCTGGACCGAGGCAGACTCTCTGGGCCCCTACTGGGCAGGCGGCAGGCCCTAGTTGGAGGGTGATGGGCTCAGGTCTCTTACACTGTAAAACACTGAATGAATAGCGTCGTGAAGGCCTGTGGCCCTGAATATAACTTCTAGCATCAAGCTGGCTCGCTGGTCTGGGGAAGTGTCTTCCACTAGGCCACTGTAGGCTGTGATCTGCCTGCCCTGGTGACATTGCACACTGGACAGTACTCGCCTCTGGGCTTGCCTGTGGTATTCATTTGCCTCTGGGCTTGCCTGTGGTACCTGTCAGGCTGCCAGCTCCTTTTCAGCACAGAATATTCACAGCAGTTGCCTTGCTTTTCAGCATATAGTGTATGCCCTAAAAACATGGACTAGAAACAGCTGGCCAGGGTCCTGGGGACCTGTGGGCGCACTTCATGAGAGCAGCACACGCCTCCCAGTGCACCTTGACCGGCTTTAACTTGTCATCAGTTTGGTCTGCTGATCTTCTCTCCTGGCTTTCACTTCACCATGTCCACCAAGCTAGGAGACTGAGGGGGACTGGAGAGATGGCTCAGTGGTTAGCACTCACTGGCTGATCTTGCACAGGAGCAGGGTTCAGTTCCCAGCACCCACAAAGTGGCTCACAACCATCTGTGCTTCCACCTCCAGGGGATCTGATGCTCTCTCTGACCTCCATAGGCCCCAGGCACGCACACAGTGTACATGTGTACAGGCATTGCACTCATACACATAAAATAAAATAAACCTTTAAAGAGTCTTAAAAACAAAATTTAAAAAGCTGTGAAACTGAACTGTAGAGAGTATTCATTTTACTTTAAATACTATACTTGTGCTTTGGGTTGAAATGAACCCCCGGGGGAAGCATTGCTGTGCTTGCTTCACTGTCCTCCCAGAGCAGAGCAGCTTTTAAATATTTATTTGCTTACATGTGCGCGAGTGCACACACACACACACACACACACACACACACGCACGCACGCACTGGCGCACGCACTCACACATGCACGATTGAACATGTGCAGACAAATGCCACAGCACACATATGGAGGTCATAGGACAACTTGTAGGAGTTAGTTCTTGCCTTCCATTATGAGTGTCCTGGGCACTGAACTCAGGTCATTAGGCTTTGCCACAAATGCCTTTACCTACTGAGCCATCTTGCTGGCCTCCAGAGTGGCTGAAAAAAAAAAAACAAACATCTTTTTGTTTGTTTGTTTGTTTGTTTTCGAGACAGGGTTTCTCTGTGTAGTTTTGGTACCTGTCCTGGATCTTGCTCTGTAGACCAGGCTGGCCTCGAACTCATAGAGATCCACCTGGCTCTGCCTCCTGAGTGCTGGGATTATAGGTGTGTGCCACCAACGCCTGACAAAAAAACATTTTAATTGACTTACAGTTGTACATTTTTCAAGAGGGAGACAGAAGGGGCTGGGAGACGGCTCAGTGATTAAGAGCACTTGTTGCTCTTGCAGAGGACCCAGGTTTAATTCCTAGCACCCACATGGCAGCTTATAACCATCTATAATTCCAGTTCTAAGGGATCTGATGCTCTTTTCTGAACTCTGAGGGCACCAGATATGCACATGGCACACATATACACATGCAGTTCAAGTGCCCATACACATAAAATCTAATTTTTAACAGAGGAGTTCTGGGAATTGAGTCTAGGGCTTTGTGCATGCTAGGTAAGTGTTCTATACTCAGCTATATCCTCAGCCCTGTTGTAGTTTTTGAGACTGGGTCTCACTGTGTTGCCTAGGCTAGTTTTGAATTTCCTGCCATAGCCTCCCAAGTGCTGGGATTGCAGGACTGTACCACCAGGTCTGGTTTTTATGGGCATATATTTTTGGGTTCAGTGTGAAATTTCAACACATGTATGCAATGCTCAGATCAGGGTAATGAATGACATAGCCTGCCATTTCTTTGTGTTGGGAACATCTTGGCAATTTTGAAATTCTCAGCTCGTCATCATCAGCCATACTTACCCCACCATGCTATGGAACATTAGGAGCAAAGAGAGCTTTTTGGAAGAAGGTTCCATTGTTATCTTCATGTGGTAGTTAAGGAAACAGAGACACAGGAAAAGGCCATCATGGGCTCACACTCATGACTGGCCAGCAGTGTGGGCAGAGCTTTTATGTCCTAGAGAGGACCCTTGGCACTTCTGCTTGCTTCCATTGAGCCTAGCGGTCTGTATCTAGCTGTAAGGGAGGCTGGGAAGTACAGTCTGTATCTAGCTGTAAGGGAGGCTGGGAAGTACAGTCTGTATCTAGCTGTAAGGGAGGCTGGGAAGTACAGTCTGTATCTAGCTGTAAGGGAGGCTGGGAAGTACAGTCTGTATCTAGCTGCAAGGGAGGCTGGGAAGTACAGTCTGTATCTAGCTGCAAGGGAGGCTGGGAAGTACAGTCTGTATCTAGCTGTAAGGGAGGCTGGGAAGTACAGTCTGTACCATGCTTAGCTGCAATTTTAGCTGTGACTTACCCCTAGGCAGATGGCTCTGGATCCCACATTTAAGAAGTTACATGGTACATGAAGTGTCAGGCACATGGCAGGGGCAGATCAGGTTGCTAAGGGAGAAGCTGGACTTTATCCAGTCCCCCTTCCCCATTATGTCCAACAGGTGCCTGGGCCCTAGAACACAGGTGTCGTCAGCCCTATGTGAGAATGCAGATTTGTCTGCCTTCTCAGAGATCCCAAGTTGATTTTTCTCTTTTGTAACAGTCCAAGAGTTAAGCATGGGGGCTCCAGAGGGCTGAGAGGCCAACCCTCCCTTTCTGCTGTTGTTCAGCATCCCTGGAACATGGCCCTTGGTTGTCATTTACTCACTTGGAGAGTGGTGTCCTTGTTGGCGGGACTGCAGATAGCTCTATACCACCTCTATATTCACATTCAACATGGAAGAAAGGTCTATGAAAAGCTCTGACTCCATTTTGGTGTTTACTTCAACTTTATGTCCCAGCCCTCTCTTTCCTGCACACCCCACATTCTCAAGCTGATGAGCACTCATGTGTGCTCCCTCCATTGGGCAGCAGGAAGTTGAAACCTTACTCCAGCTCCACTCCCAGTCTCCAGAGATCTCAAGCCAGTCCCTGATCATCCTTTATAAATCTAGGAACCTCTAGTCTGTGAGTAAATAAGTATCTTTGTAACCTTTTGGTGACATCATCTGCCTTGATATCTCAACCACATTTTGGATAGGGTTCAATTCTATCTCTCCAGATGTTCACAAAACTAAGGGAAATGGATAGAGCTTCCGTGCGCTCAGAAGGTATGCATTGTTCTCTGGTTTGTCAAGAATGCAACAGTCACGTGACCATAGCTGCAAGAGAGTCCAGAAATGTAATCTCTACCAGGCTGCCATGTCCTCAGTGGAAATTCTAGGGTCTGTTGCTAAAGGAAGAGAAAAATGGTGGCTTCTAGAAGTCATATCATTCTTATAGAAGACACTTGGGCTGAGTAAACTCCCCAAGATAATAAAGTTAGAAACCCAGGCTCATTAGCTTTGCTGGGAGATGGAGCATTGTCCCCAGGAGACTGTTCTCTGCATGGAGGGCCACATGCTTTTCTTCTCTGGAAGTCACCTAGTAGGTTCCAATTAGTACCACCTGTAGTTGCAGACTGTCCTTTAAGCCTGAAAATCACAGCTACTTCTTGCACTTCCTGAAGTCTGGTACTTATTTGGGACCTAGCCTCAAGTTTCTGGATGGATGGAGGGAGGGCTGTGCATGAGGGCTTGGAGCAAAAAGAAGAGAGGGAAGTTCTCTCACTCTGCACAGCTCACTGAGCTTTCCCCCAGATTCCTACAGCAGAGCATGCTGTACTGTAATGTGTATTTCTGAATCTGTCTCTTCCCTTGACCCAAAGTATCACAAGTGTTCTGGAGCCCAGCACTTGCCCCAGTTCCTGGCATGTGACAGGCATCTTGTAAATGACTGGTGACTATGTGAGTTAATGAACTCAAGTGGAGGTCAAAGGTTGTATGCAGGATCAGGGATTGGAAGAATGCCATAGTATCTATGCATGCCAATTTTAACTATAATAACACTCTCTAGCCAGTCACCCCAAAACACTGGTTAGCCAGCAACACCAGTGTTCATGTGTTTTCTCCGCTCGTGAACCTGATGACCAACTGGCTGTACAGGGTCCAGCTGCACATAACTCTGGGCCACATTCAGGTATGTTCTAGATATTTCTTATTTTCTTTTGGCAAGTTGCTATTTGGGACATGACTTTCTCATGGTAAGTGACTGAAGTGGAAACACATGATGGCCTTTCAGGCCTGGCTTAGCACCACAGTCTGTCACTTCTGCTCACATCAGCACAGGTCAGGTGACCAGGGCTAATGTCACCAGAGTAGGGAAACACATTCCACTCACTCTTCTACTCCAAGGTCACTTGGCCAAGTGAGTCAACAACTGAAGAGCAATGGACTACAGCATCCTTGAACAAAGCTCAGAGCTTCTTTAATTCCTCCACCTAGCGTCTCAGGGAGAGGGGCTGCGGGCCCTGATATCACTCTCCTCTTGAGGTTTATAGCAAGAGGTGACAACTGTCCCCAGTTGTTTCCCTTGCTGCCTTCTTTTTTAGAAGCAGCACATTCTAATATGATGCATGCTAGGGACCACATTCCCCAGCCTCCTTTGCAGTTGGGTTTGGCCAAGTGGCCCAGCTGTGGCCCATGGGATGATGCAGAAATGGACCAACCACCTTCTGATGACAACCGTATGGGAAGCTGCTTGCCTCTTCTCCTTTGTCCTTGCCCTAGGATGAATCGCTTGGTGAGATGGCCCTGGCCATGGCTGTAAAGATGGCTTGTTATGTAATAGAACTTGCTGCCAAAGCAGATGACCTGAGCTTGATCACCGGGACCCACATGGTAGAAGGAAAGACCAGCTCCCACAGGTTCTCCACTGACTGCCACAGGTTATACTGTGGCGAGAATGTACACAAACCAATTAAATAAAATGTAGCAAAAATTAAAAACAACTATGAGGCTGACATTTTACTTTATTTTGTTATTTATTTATTTATAAAGATTTACTTATTTATTTAATGTGCACTGGTATTTTGCCTATATATACTCCATGTGAGGGTGTTGGATCCCCTGGAATTGGAGTTACAGACAGCTGTGAGCTGTCATGTGGCTGCTGGGAATTGAACCCAGGTCCTCTGGAAGAGCAGTCAGTGCTCTTAACTGCTAGCCATCTCTCCAGCTCCTATTTATTTATTTATTTATTTATTTATTTATTTATTTATTTATTTATTGGGGGGCGGTGTTTCAAGACAGGATTTCTGTGTTAACAACCCTGGCTGTCCTGGAACTCACTCTGTAGACCAGGCTGACCTCAAACTCAGAGAGCTCGGCCTGCCTCTGCCTCCCAAGTGCTGGGATTCAAGGGGAGGGAACCACCACCTCCTGGCCACTACTTTATATTTCTTAATTTTATTACATTTATTTATTTATTTTTGCATCTCTCTGTCTCTGTCTCTCTCTCTCACACACACACTCTCACCATATGTACATGTGGGAGTCAGGGGGCAACTTGCAGGAAATGGTTTTCTGCTCCTAGCATGTGGGTCCTTGGAAAAGAACTCAGGTTGTCAGTATTGGTAGCAAGCTCCTTTACCCACTCATCCATCTTGCTGGTCCCAGAACAACACTTTAGGGGATGAGGGAGATCACGATGGAATAGAAAAATGCTCACACAAGCTCTTGGAGTTTGCCTGCTCGCCTGCCCATCCCAGACCCAAGTGTGAGGATGTCAGAGCCCTCCCTGAGCTGTATTCTCACTTGCTCCTGGATCTTAGCCTGTGCCTCTGACCCTCAAGTCACCCCTTTGCCACTCTGTGACATCCCTACTCCAGCCCCCGAGGACCTCTAGTCTCTCCTCTGTTCCTATTCGTTGAAGTGTGGCCTCAGGTCTCCTTCCATTTTTCCCTAGCCAAGCTGAGATAAGATGGATTAGGAAAACTTACAAATGACAATTAGTAGTATAAGGAAGTCAAGAAAAGAAGCCATCAAGTTCATACCGTAGAGCCACCATGCACCACATCAGCCGTGCCCAGTGCACACCACAGCAGCCATGCCCAGGTACACACCACAGCAGCCATGCCTAGTGCACACCACAGCAGCCATGCCCAGGTACACACCACAGCAGCCATGCCCAGGTGCACACCACAGCAGCCATGCCCAGGTACACACCACAGCACATGTGGCCAGGACAGTCTGATGGGGAGATTTCACCCAGGGGACTGGGAATCAGAGAATATGAAATTTAGAGTGATAATGACAAATAATAACATTTTTTGAGATATGATATCATTATGGCTGGTCTGCAACTCATTATGTAGCCCAGGCTGGCCTCAAACTCACAGAGATCTGCCTGCCTCTGCCTTCCAAGTGCTGGCATTAAAGGTGTGTGCCACCATGTCTAGTAAGAAAAACACATTTTTAAAAATTACTTAAAATTTTTAAAAATTACATTCAATGAATTGTGTGGACCATGTCACCCACATGGAGGTCAGAGGACAGATTGTGGGAGTCCACTAGGAAGGATCTGGAATTGAACTCAGGTCATCAGACTTGGCAGCAATCACCTTTACTTTCTGAGCCTTCTCACTGGCCCAAGAACGACAGTATTTAGAAAGTTACAGTGACATTCTAATGGCATTTGCATTTCTTTTCACTGACACAGAAACAGAGGGATTTGGCTCTTCCATAGGAAGCTTCCAGAGGGTCTGTTGTTAATAACTCCTGCTTTGTGATTCATAGCTGGAAAATCAGTTGGTTGGAGGGTGTTTCAGGGCCCGGCCTGAAGTAGCCAAATGCCAGAGCTCTGTGCCTTGCAGAGGTGACTCACTCCATGGCGCGGCCACCTTGTAGACTTTCCAGCTGGTGCAGCTCGGTGGCCACCTCCTGGAGTCCCTTGCTCCGGGTTTCCCAGGCTGCCCCTCTCCAACAGAGTCATCTGCTTCCTGCCCTCCGTGACCTGGCTGCTGGCCATGGCAGTCCTTTCTTGGGAAGGAGCAGGAAAATTCCCCAACGCTCTGGAACCTTCTAATTCAGTTCCAGGCTTAGTTTAGAATGGCTGTGTCATTTCTAGATATTGCCAGGAATCTGGGGATGAGACCAACCAATAACCATGTCTCCATATTTCCCAGCATCCTGTGGGAATTTGACATTTGCAAATTCAAAGTCTCACAATTTCTTTTCACTTTCTTCTTTCTCCACCTCCTCTCTTTTAGTGTATACATGTTTGTGAGTGCGTTTGTGTGTGTCAGTGGTGTGTGTGAATGTGTATGTGCTCACACGTGCGTACAAATCTGTGTCAATGGCATATGTGGGGTGTGTGTGTGATGTTAATGGATGTGTGAGCATGTGTGTGTCAATGGTATGTGTGGTGTATGTGAGTGTGGGTGGGTGAGTGTGTGTGTGTGTGTGTGTGTGTGTAGGCTGGAGGTCAACCTCAGGCATTGTTCCTTAGGTGCTGTTACGCCTTTATTTTTTTTAAGATTTATTTTTAATTAGGGGTGTGTGTGTGTGTGTGTGTGTGTGTGTGTGTGTGTGTGTGTGTGTGTGTGTGTGTGTATGTATGTATGTATGTACATGTGTGTGCAAGTACCCCAGGAAGTCAGAAGTGTCAGGTCCTCTGGAACCAGTTATGGGAGTTTGTAATCTCCTGCCTTGGGTGCTGGGAACCCAGCTCAAGTCCCCTGAAGGAACAGGAAGTGCTCTTAACTGCTGAGCCAGCTCTCCAGCCCTTCACCTTGTTTTAAAAATAAATTATAGCACTTTAATACATGGAGAGAGCACGATCTTGTAGTTCAGCCACTGGCTACCAAGTGATTAGAAAGAAAGCTAAAGAAAATTCAAAAAAATAAATAAATTAATTAAAAAAATTACATTTATTTATTTTATTGTGTGTGTGTATACGCCTCTGTGTAGACACACAGGCGCCATGCTGCACATGTGGAGGTCAAGGATAACTTGTAGGAATTGATGCTCTCCTTCCATCATATAGGTCTCAGGAATCAAACACAGGTTGTGGGACTTGGTGGCAAGTGCCTCTGCTCACCATGTCATTTTGCTGGTCCCTACCTTCTGTTTTGAGGCAGTCTGTCGTTGGCCTGGGTTCATTGATTTGAATAGTGGGTAATAATAGCTGGCCAGTGAGCCTCAGGGATCCGTTCTGCCTCTGCCGAGACTATGATTGCATGCTTTCTCTCTCTCTCTCTCTCTCTCTCTCTCTCTCCAGGTCTTATGTAGCCCACATGGCCCAGACCGAATGCTGAGAACACATATGTGCACCACCGTGCCCCACTCACAGTTCCTTAATTATATAATATCCTTTGTTTCCACATGAAAGAAGAGAGGAAGGAAATATTAAATGAACACCTACTGGGTGCCAAATATTTTCCGCATTTCCTTCCTAATCTAGCTGCAGGATAATAGGGTAAGTGATGAGCATTTGGTCAGGGACACAAGAAGACAGAGGGACCAAATGGGAGGGGCCTCAGGTGACCCGGGAAGAGGTGATAAAGGAGATGAAGGGTCTGCTTCAGCAAAGGACTTGGGATCCCAAGCATGAAGCCTTTCCTTCACACTGTGCTTTCTGGAAACACCCGCATCCCCTCATGAGATGAGCTCACCCGGCTTTGGCTCTGACTGCCTTTCAGCTCAGTCCTGGCCAGGCCAAGCTACCATTTCTACAGGAGGAATATAGCAATAACAGCGATCTCATTTTTCTCCTTAAAATAATACCTGTGTGTTCTGCCAGCAAGCAGGGAGCGGTCCTGTGGGAAGCCTGTTCCCAGCCCGCTAGGATTAGGCTTTGCAGGAGCCAACAAAGGCAGCCCTCAGACGACCTGGACTCCTGGCTACAGATCTCCCCTGTCTTTCCTGTCCCCGGGGCAAGGAGAGTCACCTTCAAGTCCCCATTCAGGCCTCTCCAGGGCAAAGGGATGCTGTTGCCATGGTTCTACTCTCTGCCCACTGGTGACCTGCCTCCCTTTGCATCTCTCTAGAAGCTGGGGCGATCTGCTATGAGAAAAGGATCAGTGGAAACCACCATTTTGAACAGGAAGAGTTTAATTTTTCTTTTTCTTTTCTTTTCTTTTCTTTCCTCTCATACTTTCTGCCTACCTTCCTTTCTTCCTCCCTTCTTCCCTTCCTTCCTCTTTCTTTCTTTCTTTTTTGTTCTTCCTCTCTCTCTCTCTCTCTCTCTCTCTCTCTCTCTCTCTCTCTCTCTCTCCCTCCTCCCTCCCCCAGCAAGCCCCCCCCACACCTTTTAAAGAAGGAAAAAAAAAAGCCCTCATTTGCGTAAAGGTCTAAGTGCCTGGAAATTTCTTCCCTGTGTGCACATTACCCACTTCCTGGCTGGAGGGACGGAAGGACTCAGAGAATTCGAAGGATATTAACCAGATTCATAATGGACTCAGCAGTATAAACATGTCTCAAGTGCAGACAGAAACGCCACAAGCCCCTACTCGGCTTAATGTAAAACATACACCCGTTGTGTCTGTGTTCCCACTTCACAAATAAGCAAGGTGGAGAGATGGAGTCAGGAAATTGTCCCTGGAGAGCCAGGTGCCTCCGTTCGTGGCAATTTGGAGACTTCTACTGCCCACAAGCAAGCCAGAAAAGGATGCTTAATGTAGCGTTGCAGACCCTTGCCAAGAGGCAGCAAACAGGAGCCCCGAGCGAATGGTGCAGCCAGTCCCAACATTCCCGGTGATGGCCCAAGTGGCAGAGGTGGGCTGGGGACCTCTCAGAGGGTGTTGCTGATGAAATGGGTCCAAGTAAGCAGGGTCTATGGGGCTGATGAATGTGGGTTCAAGCCCTGATTTTGTCTCATTGACACAGGCTGTGGGTCCCAGGGGTACTCCATCCCTCCATGCATAGTTCTCATCTGTGAAATGGGACAGCCATCCTCGTCCAGTGGACGTCACTGCAGGATTATGAAGGTGTGACAGTGTCCCAGGAGAGAAGGAAAATGACCTCAGGAATGGTCCCTTTCCCAGGCGGATCTGTGAAGGTCTTTGGCCAGCCAGCCTAGATGAATCAGTGAGCTCCAGGTTAATAGAGGCTGCTTCGAAAATAAAGGTGGAGAGTGGGGGAAGAGGATACCCAGTGTCAGTCTCTGGCCTCCATGGGCACACATATGCACACATATATAAAACACACACATACACACACATACACCACCACTACCACCACGCCACATCTCTCTCTCTCTCTCTCTCTCTCTCTCTCTCTCTCTCTCTCTCTCTCTCTCTCACACACACACACACACACACACACATACACACACATACACCACCACTACCACCACACCACATCTCTCTCTCTCTCTCTCTCTCTCTCTCTCTCTCTCTCTCTCTCACACACACACACACACACACACACACACCACATAGGAATTAAGAGGATTTGAACTTGCGATGGTGTCGTCTTTCTATGTGCTTTGGGCTGTGTTGGGCAGCAGGTACCCAGCCATGTCTATTGCTGTGTGTGTCAGGCAAACTCTGCGTGTTGACGGCAAGAAAACAGGAGAGATGCCCAGAGGAAGACCGCGAGCCTCACACGTGGGACACAATATGACAAAAACCATTTGTACTTAACTAGCCTTTCTTTCTTTCTTTCTTTCTTTCTTTCTTTCTTTCTTTCTTCTTCTTTCTTTTCCTTTCTTTCTTTCTCTCTCTCTCTCTCTCTCTCTCTCTCTCTCTCTCTTTCTTTCTTTCTTTCTTTCTCTCTCTCTCTCTCTTTCAACATTTATCTTCATTCATTTGTGTGTGTGTGTGTGTGTGTGTGTGTGTGTGTGTAGCGGGGAAGGGATGCACACGTGTTTTATGGTGTGCCTGTGGATGTCAGAGGACAACTTTCAGGGGTTGCTCTTGCCTTCCCCTTGTTGAGTGAGGGCTCTCTTGTTTTTGTCCAGTAGTGGTCTGTGCATTCTGCAGCTGTGTCTGTGCAGTGTACTCCAGGCTAGCTGGTCTGTGCAGTGTACTGCAGGCTAGCTGGTCTGTGCAGTGTACTCCAGGCTAGCTGGTCTGTGCAGTGTACTCCAGGCTAGCTGGTCTGTGCAGTGTATCCAGGCTGTGGTTGTGCAGTGTACTCCAGGCTAGCTGGTCTGTGCAGTGTACTCCAGGCTAGCTGGCCAGAAAGTTTCCTGACGACTCTCCTCCCTCTGCCTACCACCTGGGTAACAGAGCTGGGATTACAGATGGGTGCCACACATCCATTTTTTTTTTTTTTAATGTGAGTTCCAGGGATTGAACTCGGGTCATCAGGCTTACATGATGTTGTTTGAATGAGAAATGTGCCCTGTAGGCTTGAGTATTTGAACTCTTGGTTCCCAGTTGGTGGCACTGTCTGGGAAGGTTGTGTGGCCTGGTCGGAAGAGACATTGTCAATGGAGTGTATGGCCTTGCCCCGTGCATGAGTCAGGGTTCTCTGAAGGAACGGAACTGAGAGAATGACTGATATGTATTTATTAGATTTATCAGAGGGAGCTTACAGGCTGTGGTCTGTGTAGTTCAACAATGGCTGTCCCCTGACAGAACGATGAAGGGTCTCGTAGTTGCTCAGTCCACAAGACGGGATGCCTCAGCAGTCCCAAACTGGTGCTGGAGTCCAGAGAGGTCCTGGAGAGCTGCCAGTAGTGGGTCCACACTGGAATCCTGAAGACGTGAGTTCTAACACCAGTGAGGGAATGCCTCAGCGTAGATGAACTTGCCCGTGAGAGCGAGGGCAAGCAGGCAAAACCCAAAGCTTCCTCCTTCCATGCCCTTTTCTGTGGCCTGCCTCCAGGATGCCTGGCACATGTTTAGGGTGGGTCTTCCACCTCCAACGATCCAATGGGAAAACTGTCTCGCAGGCGTGCCCAGTTGCTTGGGTTCTGGTTGATGCCAGATGTCGTCAGGTTGACTAGAAAACCAGCCATCACACTTGCCTTCTGCGTCATGCTTGTGGTCGAAGATGTGAGCGCTCAGCTTCCTGCTCCCGCCACGGTGCCTGCTCTTGGCTGCCTCCTCCCAGCCGTGGAGAAGCGGTTCTCTCTGGAGTCACAAGCCAAAATAAACCATTTCCTCCATAAGTTGCCTTTGGGTCAGGGTGTTTTATCAAGGCAAAAGAAAAGCAACTCATACCCATAGCTATCTGGTGCTCTTCCTCACTGAGTCATCCCTCTAGCCCTCAATTAGCATTTCAGAGACATTGGCCAGGCACTGTTACCATGGCGATAATCACCATAGGGTACCACTGACTGACTCCTTTCTTTGTCCCAGGTACAGGGCTTCATATAACTAAATCTTTACTTTGAAAAGAAAATACCACTATTCCCATTTTGCAGATAGGGAAATAGAGGGTCAGAGAAGGGAGGACTTTCTATTCCCATGGTTGGGAGCTGGCACCGAGGGGTCTTGTTTCCCAGAATGCACACCACTGGTTCAGCTGGGTCCAGGCACCTGCTCTCAGCTCCTGGCCCAGACCTAAGGCATCTATCTCTGTGTGGCTCTCTGTGATCTCATCTGGCCTAGGTGCAGTCTTTCTGGGTGTTGGATCATGGAGCAGGAGGCCTTGGGTTGTCCAGGCAGGCATCACTTTCTTCCTCTGGGTCCTCTTGGCCAACACTCATTCTTCACTGAGCCTGGATCAGTCCCCCCGACAGGCTTTTGGCTATGCTCTTGGCTCAGGCTCTAAGGATTCTCTGCTCTCAGATAATAAATAACGAGTTCCTAAGTCTTCCAGCACCGAGGGAAGGGAGAGGCTTAGCAGCTCCCGGGTCTGAGGAGCCCTGAACCTGACCCAAGTGTTTCTTGGCATCCTGGTGCATCTGTCTCCAAGGACATCTACTCTTCCACGCCTCTGATCTGCTGCTGTGTAAATTATCCCCGATCTTCCCTAAAGGACATGGAATAGGAGTGGAGAATGGGGGGAGGGACATGACCACAATCTGGGGGAGGGAGAGATAAGAATAATCCTTCTTAGTTCAGAAACTTTATAGCATCAAACAGAGCATGCAGTCTTTGTCCAGGCCCCACACAGGCATCCTGCCACAGCATGTGGAAGCCCATGGGGCTGAGAGGTTATGACCCACTGAGGTCTCGCTCTGCCTTATACTGAACAATCCTAGGTTCCTAGCCTCTCCTGTCCCAGGGGCCCTGCAACCTCTTCCTCTCAAATCCACCTCCCCAAGATGCCCCAGAGTGCACCTCTGGCCACCAGATGTTCTCTCTCTCTCTCTCTCTCTCTCTCTCTCTCTCTCTCTCTCTCTCTCTCTCTGTGTGTGTGTGTGTGTGTGTGTCTAGACGACATCAGGGCTGGGGTGGCTAGAGTTGCCTTGTGCGTCTTCAGGAAGCCCTGACCATGTCCTGGTGGTGTTGGAAGAGAAGAGGGGAGTGGGTATGGGACAGAGCCGAGACTGCTCCTCCCCAGCCTGTGGTGCCTCATACTGCATCTGCCACAGATCCAGAGACACCATATTCAAACCTGTCTTTCCAAGTATCCCAGAATATTTATCTTTTAAGAGTGGAGGATAGATATAAATAAATAAATAAATAAATAAATAAATACATAAATAAATACATAAATAAATGGAAAGAACAGACTCTTTGATTCTATGCAGTATTTTTATTATTTTAATTTATATCTATATTTTATTTTTTTATTATTTTAATTTTATGTACAGGACTTTGTTGTGGGGATGGGGTATGTGAACATGAGTGCATGTACCCACTGAGGCCAGAAGAGGGCACTGGATCATCCGGAGTTGAGTTACAGGTAGCTGTGAGTCACCTCATGGCGCAGGGAGTCCAACTCTGGTCCTCTGGAGCAGGACACACTCTTGACCACAGAACCATCTCTTCAGCCCCTATGCATTGGCTTTTTTATGTTTTGCTTTTGTCTCTGTTTCATTATTTCTTCCCTGATACTAATTATTTCTTGCCCATCTACTGCTTTGGGGTTTGGATTCTTCTTGTCTTTCTAGAACCTTGAGGCGCATCCTGAGATGGTTGGAAATCTTTCTGGTTTTACTTTGCTCACACTTCCGTTCTATTCCTTCTGGGTTTCAGCGTAAGTGCCCACCTCTGTACTTTCTCCTGAGAGCAACTTTAGTTGACCCCAACGCGTCTGGTAAGCCATTGCTTCCAAGACACATTTAACTGTAAAACTTGACTTTTGGTTCTTGTTTAGATGCATGTAGATGGCTCTCCATCTGTGCCCTCTCTCCAGGGGCTGCAATTGTTTGAGGGGTCCTAGAGTCCAGACCCCTCTTAATCCATGCCTCCCCACAAGGATACAACCTCTTTTAGCCACCACCAGCTAGGTACACAGTAGTCCTTCTTTATCTGCAGGGGACATTCTCAGGTGCCCCACAGACACCTGAGGCAGTGCCCAGTGCCATGTCCTGCGTACTACTGCATGTGCCCACCAGTGATAAAGTTCAGTTTATAAATGGGTCGCGGTAAGAGAGTGACAGCTATAAATAAAATGTAACAATCGTAGCAATGGACTATCATAAAAGTTACTTAAAACGTAAGAATTATTTCTGGAATTTTCCACTGAATTGGATCATGGTTGACCACAGGTAACTGATACCCAGAGATTATTGTAATTATTTTCATGTTTGAGCAAAAACTCACTCTGGGCATGGTGATGCACACTGTAATCCCTAGAGTGGATAAGTACAGGCAAGAAAATCAGAAGTTCATCACCCTTGGCTATATATCAAGTTCGAAGCCAGCTTGGGCTATATGAGACCCTGTATCCAAACAACCGATAGATGATGACTTTGGGGTTCAGGAAGTTCCAGTGCTTGTCTGTGTGAGGATAGCTGGACATGGCAGAACTTGTCAATCAAAGCCTTCAGCATTTATCTGGCCTTTCCTTCTCCTCTTCCTCGTCCTGCCGTGAGGGTTCCTTCTCTTTTAGGAGGGACTTCTGTGGAGTGGGAAATGGAGGAGACTCTACACTGGAGACATCCAAGAAGAGCACCCATGCTGAAGGAAGGGCACTAAGAAGACCCCGGTCCATCAGAGCGGCAGGCAGTTCCTGACAGTTCCGGCTTCAAATCCACAACCTCATTGGCGTCCCCAGAGCTCCCTTCTCCCAAGAGGCAGAGTTTTTCATTGTAGAGAGGGAAGAAGAAATGCGACCCTAATCCCTTTGTCCCATGATTTTGTCCCTGCTCTTCTCAGGGACTGCAGGCCAGAGCTGGGAGGGGGGACAGTGGGGCAGAGCAGCAGGGAGGGGGCTCTGGGGGTCCCCAGGGGCTTTGGGCAGGAGAGAAGAGCTGAAGAGTAAGTAATGCGTCCTCTCCCCAGAGCAAACAACTGGAAGCCCGGGAGACTCCCAGGAGGCCTTTCTCCCCTTCCTTGCTCCCTGGCTCCACCCCCTCCATCGTCCCCTGTGACCCATCACAGATAACAGCTGCCTGAGAGCAGGTCTCCTCATTTCCCACAGGGTTTACACCAGCTGCTGCTGTGGCCTCCAGAGCCTAATGTGTCTGTCACGGGCCTGTACTCCACCCAGCAAATAACCCCCGGGTTATGTCTCAGGGTTCCGCAGCAGCCACAGGATGGAGCCTGGGCTCCAGCAAGGCACTCAAGGCCCTCCTTGTCGTTCCCCCTCTTCCATTCCAACTCAGTGGTTGGGCATAAGCTCTTGTAACCCCGGAATCCTCTGGTACTGGCCTGGCTTCCATAGTATGGATCCTGTTGTTTTGTCTCCTTCAGGAAATCACACATGTGCTGGTACACACACACACACACATACACACACGTACACACACGTACACACACGTACACACACGTACACACACATACACACACATACACACACACAGGCTCTCACACACGCGCGCACACACACATACACACACACAGGCTCTCTCACACACACACACGCACACACATACACACACACACACACACACACACACACACACACTACTTCTTGGGGTTCCTATAGTCACCTGCATTTCTTTTTACTTCTTTCTCTCCCTCCTCTCTTCTCCTTTCTTCTTCTCTTTTCTTTTCTCTTCAGACAGGGTCTTGTGTAGCCCTGGCTTCAGACTTGCTGTGTAGCTGGGGGTAACCTTAAACTCCTGACCCTCCCACCTTTACCTCCTAAAGGCTGGGATTATAGGTGTGCAGCCCCATGCCTGGCTTATGCAGTGCTGGGATCAGACCCAGGCCTCCTGGATCCTAAGTAAGCACTCTGACCACTGAACTACATTCTCTGCCCTCCCACACCATGTTTATTTCTCTCCTGTGCACGTATCATGCCCCCACCCCCAAGCATCCACTTATCCCTCACCTACTGAGCTCCCTGGGGAGGGAAACAGCCCCACACTTGCACAGTCTTACTTCCCCAGATGCTAACAAAGCTTATGGCCGCCCATCCCCTCTTGCCTCCGCTTCCCGTGCATGAGGAAAGCAGCTGGGACTGTGTAGCTAGAGTTTTCCTGCCTTGCCCACAGTCAGGACAAATCTTTGTCACCCTCTAGTCCCACAGCCGCTCAGACCCAACCAAGTAAACACAGAGACTTATATTGCATACAAACTGTATGGCCGTGGCAGGCTTCTTGCTAACTGTTCTTATAGCTTAAATTAATCCATTTCCATAAATCTATACCTTGCCACGTGGCTGGTGGCTTACCGGTGTCTTCACATACTGCTGGTCATGGCGGCAGCTGGCAGTGTCTCTGCCTCAGCCTTCTGCTTCCCAGAATTCTCCTCTCTCCTTGTCCCACCTACTTCCTGCCTGACCACTGGCCAATCAGTGTTTTATTTATTGACCAATCAGAGCAACAGATTTGACATACAGACCATCCCACAGCAGGACTGTATTGTTCAAGTGTGTTTGCCAGTGGCCAGGGGACGGGGATGGAACACTGAACTCATCATTAGGGTCAGCTAAACCCAATAATTAGTTTAGTCACTCGTCGGGGTTTATTAAATACTGCTATGTGCCAAGCTGTGCGAGCCTCGGAAACTCAGGGGCTGGCCTCCTGGTGGGAGAGGGATGAGGCTTCCAGGTTGATCCATTCAGGTAATGCTATCCAGGGAAGGATAGGCCTGGTGGCTCAGGCCTGTAATCCTGTCTGCTTTGGAGGCTGAGGCAGGAGGATCACAAATTCAAGGCCTGCCTGGGCCCCAGAATGAGTTCAAGACCAGCCTAGGCAGTTGCTTCTGCCCATCCCAGAGTTCTGCTGTCAGGACTGGTGCATGTTTGGCAGACCTGAACTCCAGGTTTGAGGTAACATGAGGTTTCTAAGCAAGCGTCACTTAAAAGGGACTATCATCCATGGCCAGGCCATGGATAAGCAAGCTTTCTCTGTGGAAGTCCAAATGGTAAATACATTAGATTTGGGGGTCAAGAGCAAAACCAAGGATATTAAAGACTTATATAACATCAGAAAAAGGCAACAGATATCCACAAATGCTTCATTAACAAAAATCAAAACATATTAACAATTGAAGACTTTTTGCATACAGGTCTACTAATGAGAAGAATCCAATTACTTTTGAAGGGCTATGATATTTTGCATAATTGTAGGGGGTTATGTGACTCAGCTTTCCATCCCTGTAACAAGACACCTCAAATAATACATTTATACACAGAAACATGTTTTATTAATTTACACTTATTATCCAGTGAACACACACACACACACACACACACACACACACACACACACACACACTCTGCATACAATTTTCTGGAGACAGTTTTGCTATGTATCTTGGGCTGGTCTAGACCTCATGACTCAGCCTCCAGGTCCCAGGCTGACAGGTATGAGTCGCCACACACAGCTCAAGAGAAAAGGCTTGTTTTGGCTCCCTGTTCTGGAAGCTGCAGTCTAAAGATCAACCGTCTCACTGCTGGAGTCTCTGCCAAAGGACGCGTGTCAAAGGTGGAATGTGTCATAGAGCAAAGCCGCCCACTTTGTGAGCCAGGAAACGACAGGAAGAGCAAGGGGCCAGAATCTCAAAAGTTCCTTCAGGGGTACAGCCCATGGATCTAAGGACCTCTCACTGGGAACCACCTCCTAATGGTTCTACTACTCCCCAGTATTGCCATCCTGGAGACCACCCCTTTAACTCCTAGGCATTGTGGGGACATGAAGATGGGGCCCATATGATGGTGTGAGTGACTTTATAATAAGAGGAAGGAAGCTGGGTAGCGGTGGTGCAGGCCTTTAATCCCAGCACTTGGGAAGCAGTTCCAGGCCGGCCTGGTCTGCAGAGCGAGATCCAGGACAGGCACCAAAACTACACAAAGAAACCCTATCTTGAAAACAAAAACAAAACAAAACAAAAGCAAAAACAAAAGAAAAAAAAAGAGGAAGGAAGACCCAGGCTGGCACACTCCCATGAACTCTCATGCTCTTAGGCTTTTCTGCCTTCCACTATGGGATGGCATAGTGGGAAAGCCTTCACCAGACACAGCTCCTCAAGGACTTTTGGTCTGCAGAACTGTGAGTCAAATAAACTTCTGTGGTTTATAAATCTACCAGCCTCAGTTATTGTAATGGACTGAACTACCAAGGGTCAACCCACTATGGTGTGCTGGTCAAATATGACTTTCTGGCTTTGTGAACTAAAACTATTTTCCCAGGGGCTGTGGAGATGGCCCAGATGATAAAGTGTTTGCCATGTAAGCATGTAGATCCGAGCCCAGATCTCCAGCACCCACATAAAAAGCTAGGTACAGCTGTATACCTACAACCTCAGCTCTTGAGAGGTAGAGACAGGAGGATTCCTGGAGATTGCTGGCCATTTAGGATTTTGATAGAAACGATCTCACATTCATCAGTGTTCTCCAGAGAGATAAAACCAATAGGGGCAGAGATAGACAGATGCATGGCTAGCTAGCTAGACCTAGCCAATCTCATAAACCAGTAAGCCACATGAGAGACCAGTATCAAAAAACAAGAACAGCAATTGAAGACACCCAGTGTTGATCTCTGGCCTCATACAATTGCACACATGTGTACATGCATATATATATATATATATATATATATATTATATATATATATATATGTGTGTGTGTGTGTGTGTGTGTGTGTATATTACATACACACACAAAATCAATGTGGTCAAACATTTCTGAAAGGAGAATTTCTTTCCCAAATCACAATGCCATATTATAAATTACTCCCCCTCTCTCCCCAGGACTCCCTCCAAACAAAATACATTCAGGATCCTAACTTGGTAGAATGTCAGGGATGAGTTCTCTGTGTAAGTATCAATCATGTTTCTCTGGTCCAGCAATGAGCAGCTAGGAGGTTTATACAGTGCAAACTAAAAAATATTCCTAAAGGAATTAAAGATATAATTTTTTAAAAGACCCCCTACATTCATGGATGGATGGTTTATTATCATGTGGATGGTGACACTCTCCCTGAGTGGTCTATAGATTTGTGATGGTTAATTTTCAGCCTGAGTTGACTGGGTACCTAGAGTCTCAGTCAGGGTTTCTATCACTGTGATAGAGCACCGTGCGTAAAAGCAAGTTGGAGAGGGAAGGATTTATTTCAGTTTGTTTTTGTTTTTAAATCATTATTTTATGTGCGTGAGTGTTTTGCTTGCATTATGTATGTGCACCACATGCCTGCCTGATGCCTGCTAAGGTCAGAGAGGGTGTTAGATACTCTGGAAATGGAGTTACAGATGATTGTGAACCACCATGTGGGTTTTGAGAATCAAACCCAGGTCCTCTGCAAGAGCAACAAGCGCTCTTAACCACTAGGCGACTCTCCAGTCCCTGTTGTTTTTTCAGGACAGCGTCTCACTATGTACATCTGGCTGTCCTAGAACACACTATGTAGACCAGACTGGCCTCAAAGGAGCGGAGATCCACCTGCCTCTGTCTCCTAAGTGCTGGGATTAAAGGTGTGTGTCACTATGCCTGGCTTTATTTCTGCTTTCATGTCTCCATCAAAGTCTTTCATAAAAGGGAGCCAGGGCAGGAACCTGGAGGAAGCACCTGGAGCAGAGGCCATGGAGGAGTGCTGCCTACTGGCTTGCTCCCCATGGTTTGCTCAGTTTGCCTTCTTTTTCCATCTTACCCCTCTCCCAAGGGTGGCACTGTCCCCTGTGTGTGTGTGGGGTCCCATCAACATCAATCACTAATTTAGAAAGTGTGTCACAGGTTTGCCCACAGGCCCATCTGGTGGTGGGAGCTAGTTCTCAGTTGAGGTTTACTCTTGCCAAATGACCCTAGCTTATGGCAACTTGACGTAAAAGTAGCCAGCACACCCAGACAACTGGTAGGCAAAACATTATTTCTAGGTATGTCTGTGAAGATGTTTCCAGAAGCGTTTGGATTGTGAATGGGGGGCTGAGTAAGGAAGGCACACACCCCACCAGATCTGAGGGGTGTCACTCACTGGGCTGAAGAGCTGGGATAAACAAAGGACGGGAGGAAAGTTCTCTCTCTTCCGGAGCCAGGACACCCTTCTCCTGTCCTTGGACACCAGAAGTCCAGGTTCTCTGGTCTTTGGACTTGTACTTGCACCAGTTCATTCCCCTCATGTTCTCAGGCGTGAGGGTCACATGTCAGGCCACGCCTCTGGACTTGGACTGAGCCACATTGCCTGCTGGCTTCCCTGGGTCTCCAGCTTGCATACAGCATGGAGTGGGATGTCTCAGCCTGGAATCATATGGTAAAATTTATCTAATGAACCCTTCTCATCCAGTGGCCTCTCTCTCTCTCTCTCTCTCTCTCTCTCTCTCTCTCTCTCTCTCTCTCTCTCTCTCTCATCTACATATTTCTCCATTCATCCATCCATCTTTGTTCCTTGCTGATTCTGAAGAACACAGACAAACAGCAGATTCTACCACAATCTCAAATGGCTGTTTTTGTAGAAATGAAAATTCCAATTCTTAACTTCACATGAAATTGTAATAAGTTTGCTGTCATGAAAACAATATTGAAAGGGGGAAAAATGGAAAGACTCACACCTGCAAACTTAACTAGGAAGCTACAGCAATAGAAAAAACTCAAGATACCGACGTGAGGACAGACACACAGACCAAAGGGACAGACTGAGAGCTTTGGCTGGGCATGGTGGCGCATGTTGGGAACCTGAGCACTTGGGAGGCTGAGGAGGGAGGGCCTCTTCTAACCCAAGGCCAGCAGGAGTAGAGAGCAAGACTGTGTCTCGACAACAATGGAATGTTGAGAAACTGGAGGAAAATGTATATTTTAATTGATTTTTAGCAAGGCTCCCAAGACCATTTGGTGAGTCAAATAGTCTTATCGGTGAGTAATGCTGGGACAACCGCCCACAGAAGAACAGGGTGAATTCTAACCCTACGCTACACACAACAACTAGCTCTATACAGACACGTGGCCTCAATAAAAGAGTCAAAACATAGAAGAAAATAAATGGTAAGTCGTCATGACATTGGACTTGGCAGTGGTTCTCTCCCTTGACCTGGAACTCACCAAATGGGCTAGCCTGGCCTGCAAGCCCCAGATGTCCAATTCCCTTGCACTGAGATTACAAGTGTACCTAGGTTGTTGTTGTTGTTTTAACACGGGGGTCTGGGGACTGAACTCAGGGCCTCATACTTGTATGGCAAACATTTTTATCAACTGAGCTCTCTCTCCAGCTCTATAATTAATTCCTTTTATATGAAAAATCCAGAACTGGCAAATCTATAATCCATACAGACAGGAAGAGGATTAGCGAACTCCTAGAGGGTGGAGGAAGCAAGAGTGGGTGGGAGCTGGAGGTTACAGAATATTCTGGAGCCATGGAAAAGCTGAAATCTGCACCCGCCTGGCCCTGCTACAGTGTGGTCCCACAGAGACCATGGACTCAGTCTGAGATCCTAAGGGGCCAGTGGGGGCTGAGTGGGAACTGGATTCTCTCTAAGGGCATGATGAGAAGAATGGTCCTTCCCCATCCTCCCTCTCCAGCTTCATGTATCGAGCAAGAAGAGCTGACCAGATCCCCTGGAAGGGAGGGGAATAAACTCTCTTCCCATCTGTTGAGAATTAACCTCCGAACCATTTAACCAAACATTGGCTTCTCTTGTCATTTGATAAGGTGCATCCAGCCGAGGGAGATGGGGGAAACTGGGAGGTTATTCTTTCAAATTACGTCAGTGGGGGTTTGTTCCTGCAGCTGAGTCCAGCCAGAGTCCCGTCTGGGACATCACATCACCAGCAACACACTCAAGGACAGGCTCAAATGCTTTCCTCTGCCTGGGAGTTCAGGCATTCATAGGGATATAAAAAAAAAAAAAAAATCAAGAGGGATTTTCAAATAAAGCCCATGCTCTCTGCAGGCTGTCTGCGCTGAGCCAGTGCGGCAGTGAGGGGCGATTATGGAGGAAGGAATGGTTTGTGTCACCGTCACACGGAAATGTCCAATGGCTTTTCTGCACAGACAACACCTCTCTGTCTTCCAGAGACTATGTGCAGACTTCCGGAGCTGTCGGGGACCTCTGAGACCATCCTGCCTGCCCTCACCCCCAACCCCCCCCTTGAGTCTCGTTTCTCTGCAGAATGGGCCAGCACAGTCTAGACAGATAGGGACTGTCAGCGCCAGCCAGCCTGCTTCTGCTGGCGGATCAGACTGCTCGCAAGGACACCAGGCCCTGGTCAGAAGATTGGGAGCTCAGTCAGGCCTCAGATGTTGTCATCCAGCCCTTCCTCTGGTCTCCTTTCTGTCCTCCAACCAACAGAAGCAGGGTCCCCTACCATACTTAGGCCCTTTCCTGGCCCAAATGAGGCCACAGTGGAGATGTGTGGAGCACTGGAGACAGTCAGAAGTCTGTCTTGTGTGTGACCATGGGTCTTCCTCTATGGGCCTCAGTTTCCCCATGAGTCAGAGGAGCTGCATGAGATGATCTCCAAGGTCCTTTCCACTCTGCATAGTGTTGTTTTTTTTTTTCATCCCCCCCATAGATTCCTTTGGGAGGCAGGGAGGATTGTGTGTTTCTCAACACAGACTTTGGTGTATGTGTGTACACATTTACGTATGTGCACTTATGTGTGTAGACATACATGTATACACATGTATGAGTGTACATGTGGAGGCCAGAGGTTCTTGTCAGTTATTTCTCTCAATTACTCTCCACCTTTTTTTAAAAAAGTGTGCATGTGTGCGCGTGCGTGCATGCGAGTGCGCGTGCGTGCGTGCGTGCGTGCGTGCGTGTGTGTGTCTGTCTGTGTGTGTGTCTATGCCTAGGTGGGCACCTGCCATAGCAACTTGTAGGGAAGTCAGAGAAACATTTTGGTGAGTCAGCCGTTGCCTTCTGCCTTGTTGGGACGAAACTCTTGTTCCTGCTGCGGGGCTGCTTTCTGGGCGAGCTGACTTGCAAGCTTCCCAGTGATTTTCCTGTCTCTATCTCCCACCTTGCCATAGGAGTGCTGGAATTACAGATGTGTGCCATCACATCTGGCTTTTTGTGGAAAGGATATTTATTTTATTTTTTAAACAGTTATCATGTAGGAGTAGTAAAGTTATAGAAACTTAAAGCTCTTATTTTTAGTTTTTGTTTTAATGTATGCGTGCTTTGCCCAAATAAACGTCTGTGTTCTACTATGCGTGTGCCTCATGCCCGTGGACTTCCTGGAACTGGAGTTACAGGTGATTATAAGCCACCATGTGAGTGCTGGGAGTCAAATTGGGGTCCTTTGGAAGAGCAGCCAGTGCTCTTAATGCCGAGCCATCTCTCCAGCCTCAGATTTATTTTATTTTTAATTATGTGTATGTATGTCTCTGTGTGGGTGTCAGATCCCTTGGAGTTGAAGTGACAGGTGATTGTGAGCCTCCTGATGTAGGTGCTGGGACCCATCTTGGGTCTTCTGCTTTTAACTGCTGAGCGGCATCTCCAGCACCTCACACCCAGTTGTCGGGGGTGGGGTGGGGATGTGAGGATCAAATCTGGGTCGCCAGGCTTGCATGATTAGGACCTCTATCATCCAAACCATCCCCCCAGTTTCTGCTACTTGATTTTTTAAAATTTGTTGAGATTTATTTATTTTCATTTCATGTGTATGGCTGTCTTGCATGTATGTGTGTATGTCTGTGTACCATGTGCATGCAACGCCCTTGGAGGCCAGAAGAGGGCATTGGATCCCCGGAACTCGAGTTACAGATGTTGTAAGTCAACATGTGGGTGCTGGAAACCAAATCCTGTCCTCTGGAAGAGCAGTCAGTATTCCTAACCACTGAGCCATCTCTCCAGCCTCCATTTTAAAAGACAAGTTCTCTCGCTGGACCTGGAGTTCACTGATTCGGCTATACTGGTTGGCCAGCAAGCCCCATAGATCCCTCTGTCTCCTCCTCCCCAGCACTACCATTACAAGTGCGTGCTGCTGTGCCTGGATTTTAAAGTGGGGGCTGGGGATTTGAACTCAGATCCTCAGGCTTGCACAGCAATCACTGTACCAGCTGAGCCGTCTCCCCGTCCCCTTCTTTGTTTTCCTTTTTCTCTCTTTTTTAGGTAGGATCTCACTGTGTGGCTCAGACCGGCCTTGAATTTACTGTCTAACACAAGCTGACCTTTGACTTGTGAGCCTCTTGCCCCTCCCCCCTCACTGCTGGAAGTACACAGACAAATCATTACACACTGCTTCGGCATTGGCTTTTTTTGAGACTTTTTTTTTCTCTGCTCCTCTTAGGGACCTCAAGCCTGTTCGTCAGATCATCTCTTCAGGACCCAACTTGCTGATGTCGTCGTTTGTCTGAGTTATTTGGTTTTCGGAGCCAGTGAGGTCTTGCCTGCCTCCTTCCAGACTCCCAGATATTTCTCATTGGTCACTTCTGCCCTGGTTGGGGAAAGACAAGAGCCCTCAACCCCCAGCTCCCTGCCCCTCTACCCCCACCCTGAGAACTGGCTAGAGGCCAGGCCCAAGCTACTCAGGGTCATGAGAAGCCTTAGTTTGGATGAGGAAGCAAAGCCATGGCTTGGGATACTTGATGGTAGGAAGAGGAGGGCACTCAGACTGGATCTGTTGGACCCTAAAGCCATATACCGTATCATTTTTGCCCCCAAGTGACCCTGTCATCCTGGTTCTTCGTGGCAGAGGCCTGCTCCTGGGAGAGAATTCTGGCTCCCTGGGGACAGGAAAAACTGATGACAATAAGGGCAGAGTCAAGTGAAGGGCTTGCTCAAAAGACCCACTCTTCCGGCAGCCAGACCAGGAGAGCGAGCACATGAAACGGGAAGCATCCAAGTCCCGGTTCACAGTTTTATAGATCCGTAGGACTCCTTGCGAAGCCCGCATTGAGCAGCGCAGTAGCCGAGTGGACGCAACCTCAAGCTCCATTTCCAGCACACGGACTCGACCCTGAGCAAGTCCCTCCCACTCTCAGCTTCTTGGCTTCTTAGCCTGAGATTACCAGCCCATCTCAAATGGGGGTGGCGGGGCGAGGGGGAAGGACCCTCCGTGGCTGCCATAGCAAGAACTCGTTTTCCTCTTTGCACTCACGGCACCCCTGGTGTCAGCAGCAATGGCGGGGCTTCCCCCAGTCTTTGGACCACTCAACATTTTCGTACCTTCAGAGTCTTTCATCGTCCCTCCTGGAAGGCAGGGCTGCCTCTGCTTTCAGCTCAGCCGAGGGAAACTGAGGCTGATCCTTTAGGGTTCGAGTCTGAGGGAGAACTGAGGTCTCGTTACAGCATGCTTGCTGACAGCTCTCTTTCTTCTGGTCCTGTGGGGAGAGGGGGTCTCCATGGGCAGCTCAGCAACCAGCTGTGGCCCAGATGTGGAGACCCGGCTGGCCACAAAGGAGGTGGGTGTGTGGGAACATCTCCCACTTCCTCCCTTGAAGATAAATGGTTCAGGGGCCACTGGAGGTGTCGAAGGCCACAGCTGGCCCAGGAGCTTTCCCAAGACGGGAGCTTTGCTCCAGCCCTGGAAACAGTTCCTACCTTGTGAGATGGATGTCTTAGAAGACAGAGTGAGAGGCCTGAGCGCCACCTCATCCTCTCACAGCATGGCTCTCTAAATAATTTTGTATAGGCCCCAATTCCTGTGTGTCTGCAGCCGGGTCTATGTAAAGGCATGGATGCTAAAAGTGGATGCCATCTTGCTCTGTATTTATTTTTTTGTATGTGTGTGTATATGATGTATGCGCATGTATGCATTCTCATGTACAACTGCAGGGTGCATGTAAGCTACAGCTTGTGTTATGGCATGCACATGGCAGTCAGAGGACACGTTCAGGTGTTGGTCCTTGTTCGAGACAGAATTTCTTTGTCATTTGTCACTTGAGTATGCCGAGCTAGCCCCGGAATTTCCAGGGGTTTCCTTGTCTCTGCCCCTGACCTCACCATAGAGGCGCTGGGATTGTAGACATATACTACCTTTCCCAGACTTACATGGGTTCCGGGGATTCCAATTCAGGTTCTCATGGTTGCATGGTAAGCTATCTCCCCACCCCCTTGGTCTACATTTTGATCATTTGGCCCAACATTTTTAACCCTTTTCTCTGACCATAGAATAGGCAGAAACACACAAACACAAAAAGCAGCCACGCAGTACACCTGTGTGTGCGTACACACACATAGTCACACATTCACATGTGCGTATGCACACACACACACACACACACACACACACACACACACCCTCCAGGAGCAGCCATGAGCTCCCTCCATCCCCTCAAGAGATGAGGGAAGGAAGCTGAGTGCCATATATCATTTCTCTCCAAACAAGCAATGTCCTTTTTGCCCGGAGTGGGATGGGGGTGGTCTGCAGCCATGACTGGCCTCGGGAAGGAGCCCCTCTGGCCCATATTTCACAGACACCCCAGACAGAAACTGCTGTCAGGAGCACTGTCTAATTTCCTCCCTGACTGCCGGCCCAGATCCCCCCACAAAGAGGGGCATTGTATCCCCCCTTGCACCCTTGGCATCTGCTCCGCAGAGATCCTCTGGGAGACTCGGGGAGGGGATTTGGGGGATGAAGGCACCACATCCTGTGCCACAACCTTTAGAAGGGTCACAAATTCTTGAGTTGAAAGAGCTTGGTCCTGGCTGAGGGATCCTCCATCCTCCCCCATCCTCTCATAGTCCTCTTAGGTACCGCAAGGCTCTGACTAGAGGCCCGAAAGGCCCTTACCATTCATTTAAAATAGGCCAGGTCCCCATGTTCTCCCAGAAGAGACATAAACTTCATACTTACTTCCTACATCTGCAGGGAGACTCGCTCACGCGGCAGGGCACACTCAGAGGTGTCTACACTACTGGCGAGATCTTTCATAAGATGATTATTCTGGGAAGAAGCGCGGGGTCCAAGAGGGTAGAGCTGTGGGAGGATGGAGGGAAGGAAAGGTGGACTGGAAAGAGACAACAGTGACTGAGTGAGCAGCGGACAGACTTTTTGGGAGGATGCTGCGACCTGGGTCTTCGCTCTCTCATTCTTATCAGGGGACATCGCTATAGAAGCTGCCTCTCCCTTGGCCCTGCTGGTTGTAGGTCTAAGTGAGGAGAGGAGCGGAGCTCATGCCCACAGAAAGCCCTCTCCCCGAGCCAGGTACTGTGCTAGGTTCTACAGACGTGACCCTGCCGTCCCGGGGCCGGGCTGACTCCGCTTGCGCTCACCCTTCTGCCTCTGTTCACTGTACCGAGGACTCGACAGAGTCAACACTAGAGAAATACTCTTGTGAAGTGAACGAATCTCGTCCTCCTCTCACCGTAACTGAAGTATGACCTCCAAGTATTACAACTCCTACAGGCCTAGAGATAGGGAAACTGAGGCTCAGGGAAGGTAGATGACTTCATAAAGACCATACAGCTCATCTGTACAGAGCCTGTGCTGGTCCCTAAGCCAGTTAGTTTGGGCATGTGTGCGTGTGCGTGTGCGTGTGCGTGTGCGTGTGCGTGTGCGTGTGCGTGTGTGTGTGTGTGTGTGTGTGTGTGTGTGTGTGTACACGCAAGGGGGGAGCCGAGGAGGAAGGCAATGAAGAATTTGGATTTCTTTGCCTACAGTGCAGAATGTGAAAGGGAAAAATTAACTAAATCCAGCTTGCTCCCCGAGACAGCCACAGGCTCAGACACCAGCCTGCAGCTCTCCAGCCAGGTGCACTGGGTGCTTTAGAGAGGATTTGTGTTCCTGGAAAACTGGGTTTAAATCACCTTTAAGAGCACAAAGAAAACCATCCCTGTAGCCACCAGGGAACCTGCAATGTGATCCAGGAACCCTTCAGAAAATGTGGGTTTGTTTCCCTCAAACATGACATCTGTTTGGTGGGGGAAGCCAATGCCGGCCAGGAAGAGCTCCAACTCCATGGTGGGTGCCCTTCTCAGTCCCAGCTCAGCCTGCTGCCTTCCTAGTCACGCTGGAGTTAAGCCCGGCCACGGGCCCCAGCTCTGGGGACAGCCTGGAATTCTGAGCCAGCAGCTCCAGTTAGGAAATTAATAAAGACAAGCTCTCGCAGCCAGAACCATGGTGAGAGACGAGTTAGGTCATGTCTCTCTGTGTTCAATCGGATATGACTCCCAACCCTGATGTCACCTTTAAGTTATTAAGCATCACCCTTCCAGATGTGTGGAAACGGTTGACAAGCCTCTTATCAGGCATGCCCCTGAGGTTTATTGGTGGCAGGGGTCAGGCCCTGGAAGCTGATTCTTTGCCAAATATAGGTCAGAGGTAAAAAGTCTTGTCCTAGCTTCAGAGAGGGCTGGGAAGGTGAGTGATTGGCAAAGAATCTCGGTCTTATGACCACAGCAAGAGAGAGTTCTCCTGGGCTGTAGAATCAGGGTGGTGTCCCCTTGTCAAGGGGATGGCCTGCCAGATTTGTGATCCCTGAAGGCCTGGACTGTGTCTCATCATCTAACTAACCTTCAGGTCAGAGCTTCCAGTTAGTGGTCTATTTGTCTTGGAGCCAAGAAGCCAGGCAATACCACAATTTAACAGTTTCTCCATCCATTCAGCCACTCAGCCACTTACCCATCCATTTTCCACCCATCCACTTTTCCATCCATCCATCCACCCATCCATCCTTCTGTCTGTTCATCCATTGGTTTATCTATCTATCCATCTGTCCCTCCACCTGTTTGTCTATCCATCTGTCCATTCATATACAGTTTGTCCATCTATCATCTATTCATTTATTCATCTGTTTGTCTATCCATCTATTCGATTACTACATTTTGATGCAATATGTTTCAGGCATCTCACTACTAGCTAGGAATAAAATGGTCAGAGAAATACATTATCTCCCCCACCAATAGAAGAATGATAGATTGAAACGGTGGCCATAAATGCACAGACATGACACAGGAAGTCACAGATGAAGGGCCGCTGTGGATGGCACAGCAGCGTTAGCTCAGGATGTGCATTTGAAATCATTTTGAAGGTGTATAAAAATATGAATAGGTTCAGGGTTTGTGAGAAAATGGATTTGAGGACATCCAGGGGACAAAGGAACATGGGAGGTGGCCCAGGGAGTACACTTGCCTCATTAGTGACGGGAAGGGAGGCTTAGCTGCCACATGCTCCTCTGCATGGCTGGAGAACACATAGCTCTTAATGGACAAGATTTCCATGCAAACGTAGAGATCCAAGTCACGTAAGATAAGCCAGGGCTTATCTTGATTGTCAACTTGCTGGGATCTGGAATCATCTAGAGAACACAAGGCATGTCTGTGAGAGAGTTTCCAAAGAGAACTGACTGAGGTGAGATGACCCACCCTGAGAACGGGCAGCCCCTTCAAAAGATAGACCAGATATAAAAAGGCAGGGCGGGGCATGTTGCCTGGCTGAGCGTGTCTATTGCTGCCGCCGCCGCCGCCGCCATTCTCTCCTGACATCAGTTCAGTCTTTCATGAACTGAATGAATCTTCTGTGCCTTCAGTGGAAGACTGGGGCTTTTGTGGATTGGGTAGCTACGGGGTTCTCAGCCTCTCCAGCATACTGAGGTCATAGCTAGACTACTCCACTCCTGTAGTTTTAATCTGATAAATCCCATTTTCTCTCTGTCTCTGTCTGTCTCTGTCTGTCTCTGTCTCTCTGTCTCTCTGTCTCTGTCTCTCTCTCTCTCTCTCTCTCTCTCTCTCACACACACACACACACACACACACACACACACACACGCACAATGCACACGCACACACACACACAATGGGTTCAGTTCCTCTAGAGAAACCTGCTTAGTATACTTGGTTACTTGGGTCTGGACAGGCAGAGAGGATTCACACCCGACACCAGTTTTCTTACGGGTAGAGGTGCTGTCAGAAAGGCCAAGGGTGGGCAGCATTCTGAAGCCCTGAGTCCCTTGAGGAGCTCTCATTTGGAAGCGGATTCTTCTCTCTCTTCACCACTCTCTCGTCTCTCCGCCTCTCTCAGAAGGACAGACATACACTTGCTTGTCCCGGGTGCTTTCCCAAGGACAAAGAAAGTCATTATTAAAAAGGTACCATTTGCAAATTCTCAGTTGTTTGGATTCCTATGGTTTCACCAACTCTGGCCACAGTCAGTGGCTGCCATTACGGAGTCACCAGGGGCTGGGCAGTGGTGGCACACGCCTTTAATTCCAGCACTTGGGAGGCAGAGGCAGGCAGATCTCTGAGTTTGAGACAGCCTGGGCTACAGAGTGAGTTCCAGGAAAGGCTCCAAAGCTACACAGAGAGACCCTGTCTCAAAAAGCAAAACAAACAAAGCAAAACAAAACAAAAAAAGAGTCACCAGGGGTGGCCTTGCTTCGCCGGCACATCTTTGCTATTAAGAGACAGCAGAGGGATTTTATTCTCTCTCTCTCTCTCTCTCTCTCTCTCTCTCTCTCTCTCTCTCTCTCTCTCTCTCTGTCTCTGTCTCTCTCTGAGGTAGGTTCTTAAGTAGCCCACCTAGCCTCAAACTCTTGATGTAGCTAAGGCTGGCCTTGAACTCCTGATCCTCTTATCCTCCTGCCTCAGCCTCCCAAGTGCTGGGATTACAGGTAAGTGCCAGCGTACCCAGTTGGTGGACAGTTTTACCAGCATGAAGAGCAATTGGCCCCAGCATTGACCAATCAGTTCACCCTGCGTTGATCGATCAAATGATGGGGAGGTGGACAGGTGCAGGGAGTGTGCAAAAGAACCCGGAGAGCATTTGTGTGACGTGTATGCGAGCATTCATTTCACTGCCAGACTCAGTAGATTTAGTCACTGTGGGAGTTTTTGAGGAATTACAACTCTCACAGTGAAGGATTTTTTTTCTGTTTCATAAATGAATGTTGTTGGCTAATGTTGGACATTGCCTTCTGACTGAAAAGCAGTTGGCCTACCTTCACACAATTAAAAATTTTTAAATTACATTTATGTATGTATGTATATGTGTGTGTGTGCATGGTGCATGTGTGGAGGGCAGAGGTCAACTTGCAGGAGTCAGATCCCTCTTTCAATGTGGATCTTGGGGACCAAACGCAGGCTGTCAGGCTGGGTGGCAAGGGCTTTTACTCACTGAGCCAGTTCACCGGTCCTGTTTCTAATTCTTCTCTGTGCTTGTTCAGGTGCATGCATGTGAACATGTGTGGGTGCACATGCATTTGTGTGCACATGCATGTGGAAGCCCCAGGATAACCTCTGGTGTCATTTTCTGGACACTGTCCATTTAAACTTTTTTAAATGTTTATATTATGTGTACGGGTGCTTTGCCTGCGTGTATGTATACACACCACCTCAGTGCCTGGAACTCAAGGAGGCCAGAGGAGGTGTCGGGTCCCCTGGAATTGGAGTCACAGATGGTTGTGAGCCATGATGTGGGTGTTGGAAATCAAATTTGGGTCCTCTGGAAGAGCAGCCAGTGTTCCTAACCACTGAGCTATCTCTCTGGCGTCACTTTTTTTTTTCTTTCCTTCAACAAAGTCTCTCACTGTCTGGAAAATCATCAAGTAGGCTAGCTCGAGCTGTCTCCCCAGCTCCAAGTTTGAACAAATGTTTAAATTACATTTATTTATTCAGAGAGAGGAGACAGAGACAGAGAAACACACAGAGAGACATAGAGACAGAGAGAGAGACACACAGAGAGAGAGAGGTCAGAGAGAGACAGAGAGACAGAGACAGAGAGACAGAGAGACAGAGAGAGACAGAGAGAGAGGAGAGAGAGGAAAGAGAGAGAGAGAGAGCAATGTCAGATCCCCCTGGGAACTGAACTCTGACCTCTGAAAGAGCAGCAAGTGCTCCTAGTCACTGAGCCATCCCTCCAGACCGGCACCCACCTTTTGAAGAACCTGTGGGAGGGTACTTTGGTCTAGGTGACTTCTCTCCCTTCTCTCTTTCCTTTTCTAGACACGTTCTGGGTAATCATTAGATGAGACTCAGCATTACACATGAGAGCCATGACTCCACATTCTATAAAGAAAAAGGCCAAAAACCTTGCATTTTTCATTGATTTATTTCTTTGAGAGTTTTTTTTTTTTACAAATTGAATTGACCTTACACAATTAGCTTGATGTAATCTTAGGGAAAAAATTTTGAAGTATACTTTAGGGATAAATGATACATGCTCTAACCTGCCAATCCATTTGACAGTCATTTTCCAAGCTTTTGTCTTTATGGAGGGGCGGGGGGGGGAGGGGGAGGGACTTGGGTTATTTTTTTAAGCACCCATGACCAAATCTACATGCAAGAAATTAAAATACTTGCTGACATCCTTCTGCAACATCAGCAGGGACTGGGAGGCCCAGCATCTAATACTGAGGCACACAGGGGTCTCTTCCAAGACTGCTGTTGCCGGAGGCTCTTTGCCCACCAAACCTTGAAGCAGCAGCAGCCTTAGAAGACGGGTCTGAGGTCTGAGCTGCGCATGTGTGTGAACCTGGGAGTTCTCACAAAACAGCCTTTGGGGAACACGCAGGATAGGCCAAAATGCATCCCAAGGAGGAAGGGGGATGGTTTTCCTGTCCTGGTTTGTAGAGAGTCCACAAGATGCTGCAGCCTGAGAACCTTCTACTCCAGAGGTCCACATGTCTGGGTCGGTCCTCGTCCACCAGCTCTTATGCTATCCTCTCCATCCTTAGATACAGGAGCCACTTTCTAGCCTCCAGCTCAATGGTGTGAACATCTGGAGAGGGTTTTGCTTTCACAAGTCACCAGCTGGAACCAAGGAAGGGATTCTGCACAATCCAGACGGGGGCCAGACCCAGAGGAGACCTTGGTGGAGGAGGGGGATGGCAGGATGTGTGGGGAGCCGCCAAGAGACCCAGAAAAAAAGTGCCCCGATGCTGTTTCTAGATCTTCCCAGACCAGCAGGTATAGTGGAGTCCAGGAGAGTGTGGGAGGCTGAAGCCCTGGGGGAGGGGTTACAACCTCTGGGGAATTCAAGGCTCCCACACACTGGGTAATTCCACATCTAAGAGTCATAAGGTGTGCAGAGGCTCCTCAGGGTCAGTCCGGAAGAGGTGACCGTGGGACTAGGTGGAGGGTGTAGGAAAGGGGGTTCAGTCTTCCTTGGCTTTTTGGTCTTTGGCGCATCTCACTCTGAAGTTGGAGAAGCTGCCGAGTCCCCGTCCTCTGGGTCCTGCTCATGAGGGGACACAGGCTGACCCCCCTTCACACGCTTCCACTTCATTCTCCGGTTCTGGAACCACACTTTGACCTGGGGGAGGAAGCAGAGGAGTAGGGTCACTCCAGGGTCGCTCCGGGGCCAGGGTGACCCCTCACTGTGCTGTTGCTCACGCTGAGTGGGTCCAGGATCTGGAGCTCTCACCTGTTGCTCTCCATCCCCCAAGGATCCAGGGAGTGGGGGGGGGGAGGGAGAACAGGCAGATCTGCCCGGAAGGAGGCCTGCCTGGGCCTCCAGACGTCAGGCGGGGTGGCGGTGGCGGGGAGTCTCTGAAAATCACTCTACATTGTCCTTTCTACGCTCCCTGTCTGCTCCTCCACAATGGGCCCCCCAGTCTCTCAGTCTCTACTCCCCAAAGAACTGAGAACAGGACCGCCAGCCTCATCCTTCAGCACACTGATAAATCACCTTTGACTTTCTGTAGCTCTGATCAACACACGTTTTAAAGGCTCTGACCTTCATTATCGCATGACATTGGGTTTATGATCCTATTGCAGAGATGGAAACCCGGAGGTCACAGGGGCCAGGATGCGGCAGAGGCAAGATTTGAATCTAAGCCTTCTGATTCCAAACCCAATACTCTTGCAGAGCACTCCAGCAGCTGAAGACTGCTGTTAAATGTTGTTATTACCACTGTTATGGCACACAAAAGCAGGTGTGATGTTTCAAGGAAATGCCCAAGACAAGGGCCAGAGAACTCTCCCTCAGTGTTCCAGGACCCAGTTGCAAATCTACTGCACCTGAGAACTTAATTCAGATGCAGGTTCCCAGTCCCACTCATTATTACTGCAAAACTGTTCCCTGGAATCTGCATTTTGTTTTATCTTTTTAAAAAAATGGGTCTCATGTAGCCCAGGCTGGCCTCGAACTGACTATGCAGCTAAAGATGGCCTTGAATTTATGGTCCTCTGACCTCAGCCTCCCCAGTGTGCTGAGATTACAGACATGATACCATGCCCTGTTTGTGGTGTGGAGATTAAACCCAGGGCTTCCTGCATGCTAAGCAAACACTACCAGTGAGCTACATCCCTAGCCCATCTTTCGATTTCTTTGAAGACAGTTCCTTAGGCTGGCCTCAGCTCACTATGTAGCCCAGGGTGGCCTTGAACTCACGATCCTCCTGCCTCTACCTTTCAGGTGCTGAGTTTACAGGTGGGAGGCCCAACACCTGGCTTTCAGAATCCCCATTTAAACAGTTGCCTGGGTGAATCAGAGGCAAACGCGGGTTCAAGTTTGGGGAAAATCAGATCTCAGATGTTCTAATCCTTGTTCCCATGAGAAGTACCCCGGGGGAACTTCGGAAACCTGGGCTGCTCAGACTCCATCCCAGACCAATTACAGTCGTCTCCATGAGTGGGACTCAGCTAATTCTCCCCGGGATGCTTTATTGTCAGGTGCAGCTGTGGTTGAGAACCATGGCTGGGTAGAGGACGGGAAGGGGGTCCAGACAAGGGCGATGGCAAGGAGGTGAGCAGACAGCAGGAGAACACTGAGCCATGGGCCCCACCTGCCGCTCTGAAAGGTCCAGGTTGACTGCGATCTCATATCTTCGGAGCCTGGTCAGGTAGTTATGGTGGGCGAACTCAGCCTCCAGCTCCCGCAGCTGCTCCTTGGTGAAGGCGGTCCTTTCCTTCCGGGCCTTGCTGCCTCCTTCTGGCTTTCCTCCATTCTCCTGGTTGTCTGTTAAGAGAAGGCCCCAAAAGGGGGAGACATGAGTGAGCCGAGGGGGGGCTCAGTTCCCTCCCATTAGTCCGCAAACAGCTGGGCAGCATTCTCTGGCATCTCTCATTTAAAATACACTGAAAAGCTCTGGTGTTCCTCATCCTTCTGGCATCTTGTCCTTAAGAGGGCCAAGAAGTGTTTTCAATCCCAGGAACACTCAGCAATCCCCCCACCCACCCAGATTTTTCCTTCCCAAGGCACCTGAAGGCTCTGTCCCGATGTTTAAAGTCCCTAGCTCCAGCCTGCCTCCTGGAAGGCCTCAGTAGCCTGCAGCTTGAGGGGCCCTGCACTCCAAGACAGATTCTTTAAGTTCCCAGGGACGGAGGTGTGGCTGAGGGGCACCCTGCAGCCTTGCCAGGGCATTCTGGGTATTGGGTATTCTGGCCCTGGGGCCCATGCCTGGTCTGGTCAAGGCACTCAGCAGTGAGACAGGAAGGGGAGAGCTGCCGGCCACGGCACCTGCAGCAGCAGCTTTGATGAAAACGTGTGTCAAACAGAAATCACTGTTGCACCAGAAACTGCCGGCCACGGGACCTGCAGCAGTAGCAGCAGCAGCAGCAGCAGCAGCAGCAGCAGCAGCAGCTTCCACTGAAAACTTGTGTGAAATAGAAATCACTGTTACAGCCGAAACTCACACAAGTAGGATGGGAAACTCAGCAACCTTTGTGTGTGTGTGTGCACGTGTATGCGTGTGCATGGAGGCCAGTGGTCAACATTGGCTGTCTTTCTCTGTCACTCTCTATGTTCAGCTTTAAAACAGCAGATGTTTATTTAGTGTGTGGGAGGGAGTCAGAGGACAACTCTTGGGAGTTGGTCCTCTCCATTCACTGTGTGGTTCCAGAGGCTGAACGTACACCATTGGGCTCTTCCATAAGTGCCTTATCCCCTGAGCCATCTCACTGGCCCTCTACCTTATTTTTGGAGACAGGGTCCTTCACTGAACCTGGAACTAACCAATTTGCCTAGACTGGTTGACCAGTAAGCCCCAGGGATCGGCCTGTCTCCTCTACCTGCTCAGTCCTAACATTACAGGCATTCATCACTTTGTCTAGAATTTTTGTTTGTTTGTTTCGAGACAGGGTTTCTCTGTGTAACAGCTCTGGCTGTCCTGGAGCTCACTCTGTAGACCAGGCTGGCCTTGAACTCACAGAGATCACCTGCCTCCGCCCCCGGAGTGCTTGGATTAATGGCGTGCGCCGCCACCACCATCTGGCCAGAATTTTTTTTTCCCCCAAACATGGGTACTGGGACTTGAACTCAGGTCATTGTTCTTGTACAACAAGCACTTTGTCAACTGAAGCGTCACCCACCCAGCCTCGCCCCCCCTCCGCCTCTCCCCCCCCTCCGCCCCCACCCCATCAGTCTGGTGCAGGGTCAAGGGTATACACCACTGCTTTAAGACCAGATTGCTGGGATGTTCCCCAGGCCCCAGCAGCGTCGCCATGACAGGGAAGCTGGTCTCACACACACTGGAGTCTGCCCTAGAAGGCCAAGTCTGGAGAACCTTCTGGAACCCTGGGGCTTCCGTTAGACACCGGGGCTCAGTCCTAACCCGTGACAGGGCCAGGAAACAGTGTCCACCTGCATTTGCCTCTTCCTCTCCACACTAACCCAACCGAGTGGTTTCAGTATTGACCATACTTCACAGACCGACACAGGAACAGCTTCGCCTAACGGCTAAGCAGGGGAGGCAGGGCTCAGACCCAGGCGGTTGGGTTCATACACCGTCCCAATATGAGATGTCTTCGAAGAGTTCACAAGCTGTGAAGTCTGGTGCAGCTAGGAGAGACCGAATCTAGGATGAAACGTCACTTTTTTTTTCAAGAGCAGGCGGCTGTGCCCTTAGCAGCGGCAGTGGCGGAGAGGCCACAGGCAGGGGACTAACACACCCGCACAATTAACTAACAATTGACAAAGTTGGACAGGCAACTGCCCCAGGAACTGTTCCTGCCTGGGGAGGGGCACGTAACTCATCGGGCTTTCTCTTTCATGCCTCTTTTTAGTCTTGGAGACCTGGGGTCAGGAAATACGCTTTCTGTGAGCTGAGCCCTATCTACGTTCATTCTCTCGAGAGAATCGGCCCCCACCTAGCTGAGGTCCTGGGTCCTCAGAGCCTTGAGCCTAACTAAGCCACCTGCAGGGTATGTGCGTGGAAGGATGCAGGTCCATGAGTCAGGCACGCGAAGTCGCTCAGATCCTCAGCTGGGAGGCCAGCTTGTGGAGATGGCTGGGGACCCCACTTTAACCCCGAGATCCAGTTTGCAACTCTGGTCCTGGCTGCTTCCCTTCTCAGGCAACCTGTTTGTACCTCAGTTTCTTCAGCCGTCTTCTCATCATCCGGCTGCCTGAGAGAAACGCTCAGGAGGGCGACTGGAAGGCCAGGGAGTGGGGTCGGGGAGGGTACTTGTGGCTCAACTCTCCATGGGGTCTGTGATGGGACGCCACCCCAAACCCCTCCCGAGGCTAGGGGAGGGGAGGAGCCGGCCACCGGCTCTCTGCCCAGTGGCCGCCGGCTCAAGGCCGGAGAAGGCGGGCCCAGACCCCGCCCGGATGCCGGAGCGTGGGCTGGACGGGAAGGACGTGCAGTCCCGGGGCCGGTCCCCTAGGAGTCCTTCGGCCTTGGCGGCTGCCAGCGCCACTAACCCTCCTGGCGGCGGGCCCGGGAGGGTCGGTCACGCAGCGGATGCGAAGGCCTCCCCGGAGCACATCTGACCCGGTTGAGGCCAGGAAGCCCGGGAACCACTGAGATTCACGGTGTCCACAAACTCCTGTCCCGGGGGCCCCACGGTGTTTCCCAGCCCCTCCTTGTCACAGCTGCGGGAGCGGATACGCCAGGGGACTTTTACTGAGGATTCAGTCTCCACTCTCTTCTTTTCCAAGAAATTGGAGAAAATAAAGCACCTAGTTGCAAAGCTAATTTTTTTTTTTAAAGACAGAATTTCATGTCGTTTGGGCTAGCCTCAAGCTTGATAGGCTGTGGAAGATGACCTTCAACAACTCATCTTCCTGCCTCCACTTCCCAAGTGGTGGGTCTGTAAGTCAAGGCACCACCAGGCCGGGCTTGCCAAGGCTAATATCAAAACAACACCGGAGTCTTGGTCTCCAAGTCTTCGGGAAGACCCGGATAAGCTAATGTGTGTGGGAATGCTCTTAAAACCTAAGTTAGCGGGCAAATATCAAGATATTAATTGTTCCAATGTTTCAATTTCATGAGATGCCATTGAAAACTCTGGGATGGGATTAGTGACAGCTAGTTTTTTTCTCTTCCATTCTTTCTTTTTTTTTTTTCAGACAGAGTCAATTCATGATGTCCCGGGCTTTCCTCAAAATGATGCTTCTCTTGCTTCAACCCTCTCCGTTCCGGAATTACACATGCTGCCAGGTGTGGCTAACCACTGGCATGCTCTCTGCAACCAGATGTACCCACTTCCTCGATCCTCACCAAAACCCCACTGCCAGTGGCTCCTCTGATCACCCCTGTTTCTCGGCATGGTCATGTGGATTAGCCTGGATCCTCTGGCTAACGCTCTCTCTCGGGGTTGTGACTACTACCTGGTGGATAGGAGGCATCTGTTTAAACTACTCCTGGTTAGAGGGAGGAAGCCTAGGAGCTTACCCAACTGTGTTTACGTGAGAAAAGAGAGATTTGAATCCAGATCCACCTGACTAAAGCCACGGTTCTCAACCATGACGTCAGAGTCTCCATCTTCAGGCTGGATGCCCCCAGGCAGGGCCTGGAAATGGGACATAGCCTGTCTCCACCTCTATGGTTCCCCGGGGCCCCACTTTGGGGTTCCCATCCATATCCACCTGCCTCTTCTCCCAGGCCTGCCTCCGTGTGCAGAGCTGACCTACCACACCTCACAGAACAACGCCTTATGCCCCTAAGTCCTGAACACAATCCTCTCTAGAAAGAAGAACTGGGAGAAAGGGAGGGGCCCCTCTGCAGCCGCCTGTGGACAGATTGCCATGGAGACAGCCTATCTCCTGCATCTCACTGTCCTGATTTGGATTGTGACATTTCAATACAACATTCCTCCTACAACGGGGACACTTGTGTCCCTCATCAACTTCCCAGAGTGGGACAAACTCTTGTCACTATCACAAATGATGAGATGGCCAGAAGTCGGAGAAGGAGCTGGGAAATGGAAGAGGGAATTTGTGTTGCAACAGTATGAAAAAGTCTGTAACATTTTATCAAGACAAAATAGTGAGGACTTCCCTGACTCTTCCTGCCTGAGATCCACACACAGTTCAGGTGCACAGTACTGCAATCAAGGAACTCATGCGCCCTGACCACAGAGTACATTGTTCATTTTTTTTTTTAAGGTTATATATGTGGGTGTTTTGCCTGCGTGTATGTTTGTGCACCGTGTGTGTGCCTGATGCCAGAGGAGGCCTGAAGAGGGCATGAGATGCCCTGGAACTGGAGTTACAGAAGGTGTGAGCCTTCATATAGGTGCTAGGAAATGAGCCCTGGTCCTCTGGAAGAGCAGCCAGTGCTCATAAGCCCTAATCCATCTCTCCAGCCCCTATGAAGTGTATCTCTATCCCCTCCGCTTTCTGGATCTGTCTCCCCATGTATAAAGTGATAGGATTAGATGGGATCCTCATCCCCATGAAGTAGTGATGTCAGAGTTCTCTCCAAGCCGTGAGCCCAACACCCTCCCCGGCTTCCCCTAATTCTTTTGCTTTTCCTCACTGGCCCGGAGGAACCAGAGGCCCTTCCAGCCTTGGACGCTCTTGTTTTAGCTCGTCCCCCCTGTTCCCTTGAGTCACAGCTGATGGTCTGCTCATTGTTTGCTCACAAAGCCCCCTCTCATCTTTCCATGGCCCTCAGCCCAAAGATCAGAATGCCCCAGGGAGTTTCTCTTCCGTGTGCAGAGCTTCTGTCCCTGGCCCAGGGAAGGGAGTGGGGGGGAACTGTGTTGGCAGAGGCATCGGAAAACCCTTTGGAGAGCCTGGGTCTTGCCATCTGCAGGTACTGGCCTCAGGGAGGAGCTTCCTGACCTCAGCAGAGTCTCCCTGCAGTTCTCCAGGCCTCAGTTTCCTCATTTGCAAGGCAAGAATAGTTACACCCATCACGAGCATAAGGCTGCTCAGAAGGCAAAATGAGACTGGTGACGTGTTAGCCCATTGGATGGCGCTTGCCAAACGGCACACAGTTGAGCCTGTCTGAAAGGACCAGCAGGAGACACCCTGTTGGACGTGATGTTTGAAAGATGATTCCACAGACCTAGAGAAGGAGATCAGAGGGTACCACATCCCCAGATCTGTGTACAAAGGATGCATGCCTGCCTGCCTACCTACCTGCCCATCCTCTCTGCCTTCCTTCCTTCCTTCCTTCCTTCCTTCCTTCCTTCCTTCCTTCCTTCCTTCCTTCCTCAAGACAGGGGATGGGCTGTCCCAGAACTCACTATGTATCTCAAACTGTCCTTACATTTATGTTGAACCTTCTGCCTCAGCTTCCCAAGAACGGGAATTACAGGCCGGAGCTAAGGATGTCTTTCAAACATCTGTCTTTGCAGTGCCTCTTTCCCGTCTTCACGTCTTTTCAGTAGGTCAGCAGCTGTGGCCACCCTCAGCTGCTATTGCTTGAGTCCTCTATGGGACTCAGGCTTCCAGGCACCATGGCAGAGTAACCGTGCTCTGTTCGGGTCTGTGCAGGGAGGAGGTGAGCACACTGATGACTTCCTCTGTGGTTAGTGAGGAGCTGCCCCCCCCCTCCGGTACTGCACAGCCCTCAGATCAAGCAGGACCACAAGGGGACACTCAATAGTGCCCAGAGAGATGCAGACAGGATGTATGTGTGATTGTGGTTCCCACTGGGGGCTTTTACATCATTTCGGCAGTAGCTGTCAGACCTGGCAGCGTTTCCTAAAGTTAGCGGACAGCCATATCAGGGTGACAGAGAGGCTCAGGCAGACTCAGTGGAACCCGCCTCTCTGGAGTACTGTATCTCTGCTCTCCAACTCTACCGCACCGTTTTGCATCATTTCTAACAGGCCGGGCAGAACACATGATGCTCTAGACTCAAACAGCATTTTGCGGTGAATAAAGCGTTTCTTTCTACCAGACAGAAACGTCTGGGCTTTTAAATCAACACCTGGATCACAGAATGGTAGAGCAGGAAGAAAAGGGGACTCAGGGATGCCCTTACGTCCTTTGCTGATTTTACAGCTGAGCAGAGGGTTGGCAGGGACCTTCCTGTAGACACACAGCAACCTAGTGGTCGAATGGGCCCAGAACTCAGGTCTCCTCCATAGGAGGTCATTTACACAGAGATCAGCCTGCTTCCTGTTACAGCCTCTCACAGGATTATTATTTTTTTCTTTTGTAGTGCTATGGACAGAACCCAGAGCTCATACACTAGGCAAGTACTTTCCCACTGAACCACACCCCAGCCTCTCCTGTTAGTTATTCTGTGCGGCAGGAAAGTACACATGAACCCATTGAACAGATAAAGAGATTAAGACCCAGAGACCACATGGCCTGCTAAGGGACATGGGGTCAGTTTAAGGCAACAGCCATTTTTCACACTACCTCAGGGAATGATGAGTATATAGACTATACTTCAAGGTGCTCTGGGAACAATGTCTGGGTCAGGGTCTTGGTCTGTCTCAGTGGGACACCCCAGGGAGGAGAGAGGAAGATCTATTTGGGGTGATACCTTGGCAAGCCCCTGAAAGAGGAGTCTGTGGTTTCCTGAGCTGTCTCGAGGCTGATACTTTGCCACACTCCTCGGGTCTGACACCTTTAGCTGCAGAAGGAGAATGGAAAGTCCCCTGAGGCAGGCAGGAATCAGACACAGACAGAGAGAGTCAGTTGGATGCTCACATCTGGGACCTGCCTGTCCTCTGAGCTCGGCTTGACCTTTTCACCAGGTGCTACACCATCCAGTGTCTAGACCCCACCATGGTCCTGCAGGTGCCAGGGAATTTACAGCAGGGAGGGGGCCCTGGGTCCTTCTGGAACAGGAATGCCAACCAGGGGAGTTTCACTGAGAGTCCCTGCTGGGGTGGAGCAGTGAGGGTGGGCAGTATTGATGGAGAGAGGAGGACCAGGCCAGGAGGGGTCGGGGAATTGTAGACGGGTCCAAGGTGCAGTGAGCTGAAATCGGGGTGCAGGAGGGGGAGGGGTGGAGAAGGAGGTGGGAGCATCAGCGTGTGTGTGTGTGTGTGTGTGTGTGTGTGTGTGTGTGTGAGTGTGTGTGTGTGTGTGTGAGTGTGTGTGTGAATGGGTATGTGTGTGTGTGAGTGTGTGTGTGAATGGGTATGTGTGTGTGAATGTGTGTGTGTGTGAATGTGTGTGTGAGTGTGTGTGTGAATGGGTATGTGTGTGTGAATGTGTGTGTGAATGTGTGTGTGAGTGTGTGTGTGAATGGGTATGTGTGTGTGAATGTGTGTGTGTGAGTGTGTGAATGTGTGTGTGTGTCCACCCCTACACACACACACCCAAATATGTTTCTAGAGAGCAGGCCCAGGTCCTCACAATCTAGGCAAGCATTTTATCACTGAGCTACACCCTCCAGTCTGGGGAACAGCCTTTGAGATAAACTGGGAAGGCACAGGCAGTGCTGGGCTTTGCGTTTTTGAGTTTCAGATGTCATCACTGGCTGTCACAGAAGAAAGTGTGGCCCTCAGGACCCAGGCCACTATCCACACGGTTCCTTTACACGGAGAATGAAGAGAACAGGAAAATACCATGAAGCAGTCAAGGATGGCGTGCATCTGGGCCAGAGGCAGAGAGATGGATAGGAAGGCCGGTGTGGGGGCCAAGAGGAGACTAGGTAGGTTAAGGCGCTGCCTCTGAGGCCTGCAGGGAACATAAGACCTGCTTCTCAATCAGCCACTCCTCCCTGCACCCAGGTGTCCCTGGTTTATTCAAGCCAGAGCGACAGGTCAGCAAGCAGGCAACCCCTGAGTTCTACCCCGCCCAGACAGTGGGCAGCCCTAAGGTTGTCCTTTGGCTGGCCTTTTCATGGTCTAATGGTTCCTTGGACCGTCCCCTCTTAGATGATTGGTAGACTCTGCTACCTCAGCAGAAACTCACTCTTTCTAGAACTTTGCAACTATGCATGGTCAGGAGCCTGAGCAGGTGCAAGAATTGTGCTCAGGCCTCTGAGTTCAGACACGGTTGAGGCTGGAGGGCCTATCTGGACCCTGGTCTGTTTTTCAGAGGACAAGCAGGGCAGTAACTGTGACTAAGAGACAAGGGACACTAGCAAAGTATAGAGTTGCTCTCTCCTCCCACACTGGCCACGCAGGGCTCTAGGGCTTCTGCTTACTGGGGGTTCTGGTTTTGAGATGGAAGAAGAGGAGCGGCAAAAGCTGTATGTCCCTCAGCACTCACCCTGCCCGGCACTGCACCAAGAACCCAGAGGGCCTGGCTGAGAGCAGATGGCAGTGACTCTCACGGAGCTCAGGTCACTGTCCATGGCCACCCAGGATGCAGCCTGTCTCAGGGAGAGACTGTGAAGAGAGAAGGGTGCTTTGGCTCATCTGAACCCCTGCCCCACAGAGGATCCTTCGGTCAGCTCAGCCCACATGTCTATGCACCTCGATTCTGGCCTGGTTTGGGATTGAAGTTTGTTGCTTCTGAAAACACCCTTCTAAGTGAGGCTTTCAGAGTCCTGATGCACTTCAGATATGCATGGCACAGGATGGAAACCTTCGTGCCAGGCAGTGTGGCATGCTCTCAGAGAGAGGGCAAGACAATCAAGAGTGAATGAAGGAATGAAGGAGTGAATGAATGCTGGGCTTCAATTGAGTGGATGTTAAAAGAGTGCCTCCTGTGTGCAACGTGTCATCAGGAAGACTTCACAGAGGAATCTGACCTCCTTTTGGCCCTCTAGATCTTTCTATTTGAGGGAAGGTGTAGAGTCACAGGCATCTGGATGCAAGGCCACCTGGGGTTGATGACATCATGGAGCTAGGAATATGGCCCAGTTCAAGCCTGCAACAGGGGAGGTCAAGAAAGAATTCCTGCTGGGAGTAGTGGTGCAGGCTTAATAGCACTAGGGGGAGAGGTGGATCTTTGTGGATTCCAGGCCAGCCTGGTCTACAGAGCGAGTCAGACAGTAGGCAAATGAACTTATTGAAAAAAAAAAGAAGAAGAAAAAAAAAGAAGAGATACCAATAGATAGATAGAGATGACCTCAACCTCATAAAGGCCCTACATGAAAGTCACGCTAGTGTCTACTATGGTGAAAATCAAGCCAGATCAAAAAAAAGATAGCGGTGTGGGCAGCCTTTAATCCCAGCACTAGGGAGGCAGAGCAGGTGGATCTCTGTGAGTTCGAGGCCAGCCTGGTCTACAGAGCAAGTTCCAGGGCAGGATCCAAAAGCTACAGAGAGAAACCCTGTCTCGAAAAACCAAAAAAAAAAAAAAAAAAAAAAAAAAAAAAGACTAAGGTGAAGAAACCCACCATGCCACCTCCAGCACCCTGGCACCAGAAGTCCCAGACAGAGCCATCAGGCCAGAAAAGAAATGAAAGAGTGAAACGAGGGGCTGGAGAGATGGCACAGCTGTGAAAAGCACTGGCTGCTTTGCAGAGGTCCTGGGTTTGGTTCCCAGCACCCACACGGTGGTTCACAACTAACTGTAACTCCAGATCCAGGGACTCCCTCTTCCGGCCTCCATGGACACTGCACACATATGGTGCATGGAAATACACGCAGACAAAAACACCCATACACAAAAAGTGAAAAGTTTTAAATCTTTTTTTTAAAAAAAACCGAGCAAGGTAAAATTATCTTGACAGGTGCCACAGTCTTACATGTAGAAAATGTTACGGGTCCCACAATCAAGAACTTAGAGTTGATAAATTCATCAGAGTTGTAAAAGAGAATACAAGAAGTCACTTGTGTCTAAGTGTATGAACGACCCAAAAGGTAAGTTAAAGTAATAGCATTAAAAATACTTCAGAATAAGTGGAGCTAAAGAGACCAAAGGTCTCTATCCTGAAAGCCACAAGATGTTGCTGGAAGACATTGAACATGAATAAACAAAAAGACATCAGTGCACAGACTAAAAGACAAGATTGCTAAAATGTCCACACTATGCAGAGCCCCACAGCAAATTCCATTTAAACCCTGTCAAAATCCCAATAACATTTTGGACCATAAACAAAATCTTCCTTTTTTTTTTTAACATGAACATTTAAAAAAATAATGTATTTAACTTTATTTTTCTGTGTATTGGTGTGAGGGTGTCAGATCCTGTGGAACTGGAGTTACAGTTGTGAACTTCCATGTGAGGACTGGAAATGGAACCTGGGTCCTCTGGAAGAGCAGCCAGTGCTCCTAACCTCTGAGCCATCTCTCCAGCCCCCAAAACTTAAATTCTTATGAAAATGGAATGTCAAAGGACTCCAAATGGTCATGATAATCTTCAGAAGGAAAGAAAACACTGGGAACCTTGGGCTCCTAATTTCAAAACATATTATTAAGTATGATAATCAACTGAAATACAGATGAAGGGGAAAGAGGAGAGAGGCCAGAAGTTCATTCTCAATAGGTGGCCAGGGCTGCACAACAGGAAATAATAGACAGCTCTGCAACAAATGATAATGGGAGACTGTACACAGACACAGACACTACACACACACACACACAGAGACACACACACACAGACACACACACACACACACACACACACACACACACACACACACACACACACACACACACACACACACACAGACACACACACACACAGACACACACACAGACACACACAGACACAGACATACACAGACACACACACACACAGACACACACACACAGAGACACACAGACACTACACACAGACACTACACACACACACACAGACACACACACACACAGACACAGACACACACACACAGACACACACACACAGACACACAGACACACACACACACACACACACAAATGGTGCTGAAATTCCACTAGAATCAGGAATAAAACAAAGCTGTCCACTCCCTCCATATCTATTCCATATAGTACTTGACATTCTAGCTAGAGCAACAAGATAACTGGAGGAGATCAAGGGGATACAAATTGGAAAGGAAGAAGTCAAAGTATCGCTATTTACAGATGATATGGTAGTATACATAAGCTACCCCAAAAATTCTGCCAGGGAATTCTGACAACTGATAAACACCTTTAATGAAGTGGCCGAATACAAGATTAACAACAACAACAAAAAAATCAGTAGCCCTGCTATATACAAATGATAAATGTGCATGCCTTTAATCTCAGCACTCAGGAGGCAGATCTCTGTGAGTTCGAGGACAACCTGGTCTACAGAGTGAGTTCCAGGACAGTCAAAGCTACATAGAGAAACCCTGTTTCGAAAAACCAACCAACCAACCAACCAATCAAACAAACAAAAAACAACAAAACAAACATACAATAAATGGGCTGAGAAAGGACAGCTAAAACAATCCTGTACAATAATAGAATTTCTAGAGGTATCACCCTTCCTGACTATAGTAATACAAACCACATGGTATTGGCTTAAATCAGACAGACTGATCAATGGAATGTAATCGAAGACCCAGACATACATCCACACACCTATCCTGATTTTTGACAAAGAAGACAAAATTATACAGTGGAAAAAAGAAAGCATCTCCAACAAATGGTGCTGGTCTCACTGAATGTCGACATGTGGAAGAATGCTAATAGATCTATATCTATCGTCCTGCACAAAATTCAAGTCCAAGTGGATCACAGACCTCAACATAACTCCAGACACACTGAACCTGACGGAAGAGAAAGTGGGGAGTAGCCTCGGATGAACTGGCACAGGAGACAACCCCCTGAGCAGAACAGAAGAGTCATAACAGTGCAGGCACTAAGATCAACAATTAATAAATGGGACCTTGTGAAACTGAGAAGTATCTGTAAGGCAATTGTCAATAAGATAAAACGGCAGCCTACAGAATGGGAAAAGATCTTCACCAGCCCCGCATCTGACAGAGGGCTGATCTTCAAAATATATAAAGAACTCAAGAATCTAGACATCAACAAACCAAATAATCCAATTTAAAAATGAGATACAGATCTAAACAGAGAATTCTCAACAGAGGAATCTCAAATGGCTGAGAAGCATTCGAAGAAATGTCCATCTTAGGGTCCTCCTTGTTAGCTAGCTTCCACAGTTCCAGAGAAGCTAGCTAACAAGGAGGACCCTAAGAGGGACACATGGATCACCCTGGAAAGAGGAAGTAGATGAGATCTCCCAATTAAAATGATGGTGAAGCGGAGCAATAGAGGGTAGGGGATGGGGAATGAGAACATAAGGGAAGGGAATGGTCGAGCTGGAACAGGGACAGAATGGGAGAGCAATGAAAGAGATACCATGATAGAGGGAGACATAATGGGAATAGGGAGAAACCTGGTGCTAGATAAGTTCCCAGGAATCCACAGGGATGACCCCAGCTTAGACTACTAGCAATAGTAGAGAGGGTGCCTGAGCTGGCCTACCCCAGTAATCAGATTGGTGACTACCCTAACTGTCATCATAGAGCCTTTATTCAGTAACTGATAGAAGCAGATGCAGAGAGCCACAGCCAAGCACCAGGCCAAGCTCCAGGAATCCAGTCAAAGAGAGGGAAGAGGGATTCTATGAGCAAGGGGGGTCAAGATCATGATGGGGAAACCTACAGAGACAGCTGAACCAAGCTAGTGGGAACTCATGAACTCTAGACCAACAGCTGTGGAGCCTGCATGGACTGACCTAGACCCTCTGCATATATGTTATAGTTGTGTAGCTTGGTCTTCTTGTGGAACTCCTAACAGTGGGAGCAGGGCTGACTCTTGCCTGCTTTAGGGACCCTTTCCTCCTACTGGGTTGCCTTGTCCAGCCTTAATACAAGGGAGGTACCTAGTCTTACTGCAACTTGATATGCCATGTTTGATATCCATGGGAGGCCTGCCCTTTTCTGGAGAGAAACAGAGGAGGAGGAGGAGTTGATGTGGGGGACAGAAGTAAGGTGGGGGAGGGGAGGATCTGAGAGGAGAGGAGGGAAGGAAACTGTGGTCAGGCTGTAAAAAATTTTTTTTAATTACTACAGTGAAAGAAAAAAAAATGGTGCTGAGTCCTTCCCTCACACCAAATAAAAATGAACAAGATGGGTTAAGACCTAAATGCAACTCCTAGAAATAAAAAACTCCCTGGGGGAAGTAGAGGGTAAATCTTAATGACTTTGCATTTGGCCATGTCTTCTTTGGTATAACCCCCAAAACATAGGCAACGAAAGCAAAATAAACAAACAAAAAACAGACAAAAACCAGTGCTGTGGAATAATCCTTTTGTATACTGTGAAGATGTGTTGCTCTCACTGGTTTAAGTAAAGAGCCAACTGGCCAATAGCTAGGCAGGAAGAGGTTGGGCAGGAGAGCCAGACTGAGCGAACACTGGGAAGAAGAAGGACAGAGTTGCCAGTCAGATGCAGGGGAAACGGGACATGTACAAAACGAGGTAACAAGCCATGAGCCATGTGACAGCAGGTAAAGGAATAAAAATGGGTTAGTTTAAGATGTAAGAGCTGGTTAGCAACAAGCCTAAGCTATTGGTCAAACATTTTAAATTAATAATAAGTCTCTGTGTAGTTATTTGAGAGCTGGCTGGAGGGACAGAAAAGTCTACCTACAAAACATGGTAAGGGAGGTGACTTGGGGTAGAAGCACTTGCTGCCAAGCCTGAGGACCGTTCCATCCCCTGGACCTACACGGTCAAGGAGAGAACTGACTCCAGCAAGTTGTCCTCCAGCATCTACACACATTCTGTGACATGCCTGTGCCTCCAGCCCCACCCCATGCACAGGGAGGGAGGTCTGCAAACAAACCAAGCCAGAAAATCAGAAGTGTTATCTAAGATGTGAAGAAATCGAAACTCTCATGTGCACTATTGAGAGGACTGCAAAATGGCACACTTGCTATGACAAGCAGTCTGAAGGTCCTCAGAAAATTAAACATAGGGCTGGAGAGATGGCTCAGGAACTAAGAGTACTCGCTATAGCCAGGCAGTGGTGGCACACGCCTTTAATCTCAGCACTCGGGAGGCAGAGCCAGGCAGATCTCTGAGTTGGAGGCCAGCCTGGTCTACAGAGTGAGATCCAGGACAGGCACCAAAACTACACAGAGAAACCCTGTCTCAAAACACCAAAACCAAAACCAAAAAAAAAAAAAAAAAAAAAAAAGACTTGCTGCACAGCCATGAGGACTGAAGTCTGGACCCCAGCAGCCGGATAACAAGCTGAGCACTTTGCAAATGCCTGGAACTCTAGGTCTGAGGGAACCAACTTCTTCTTCTGGCTACCTTACACACAGGCACATGCATGCACAGGCGCACAAAACACAGACACAGACACACACAACACACACACACACACAGATATTTTTTTTTAAAATAAACATAGAATAACCATATGACCCAACAGTTCCACTTGTGGGTATACATCTGAAATTAAAAAAAAAATAGTGAAAACACAAGGTCAAAGAGATACATATACACATTTCCTGAGGCATTACTCACAATCACCTAGTGATGGAGGTAAATGTCTATCGACAGATGAGCAGATAAGGGAAATGTGACAAAAACACACAGCAGAATATTACTCAGTCTTAAAAGGAAGACATCCTGGCCATGTGCTACAATGTCAATGAAACTTGAGGACTAACCGGTTCAGGAAGTATGGACCTGACATGAGTCCCGACCACAGAGTGGAATAAGCCAGTAACAAAAAAAGACAACTGCTTCGTGAGTCCACGCATGAGGTACCTATAACTCCCAAGCTCTTTCTGAGAGGCAGGCCACTGCCAGGAGTTTGGGGCATCTGATCCAAAGGGAAGCTCCATTTTGCAAGATGAAACGATTCTGGAAATCTGTCCTACAGCAGTGGATCTGTGGTTGGCTGCTGCAAAAGGTCATCTCAAAATTGTAAAGATGCCGATTTTTCTGTTGTGTTTTGGACTTTGAAAAGATCGTCCACAAGGAAAGAAATCTCAGTCAAGTCCCTTTGTGAAGTTGCAACAGCCAGGAGATCGGCTCAGGCTCTAGAACCACAGGACAGTTTGAAGCGTCCCTGTTTGTTCTGAGACAGCTCTCTCTGCTTAGCTCAGGCTAGCCTCAACTTTGCCATCCTTCTATCATCCCAGTTCTGCTGGGGTTTCATGTGTGGCCACCCCACTCAGCGAAGTTGAAGCTTTCTGACTATTGTTCTCGTTGATATAATGCTGTGTACAGTTAGAGCCACAGCCGTTTAACAGGGAGAAAGTACGACCAGAAAGGGTGGCCTTTGAGCTGGATATTAAAATATGTAGACGGGGGAAGGGAAACACCAGGGCAAAAGGGTCAAGTCAGGGAGGGAAGAGGAACAGGCAGGATGTGTGGGGAGGCCAGCACAAGGTGTGGCTCTGTAGGAAGGGAGGAGAAGGAGGAGAGGGGGCGAGGGAGAAAGAGAGAAGACAGAGGAGGAGAAAGAGTGAAAGAGAGAAAAAGAGGAGAGAACAGAGATGAAATGGAGAGAGAGAGAGAGAGAGAGAGAGAGAGAGAGAGAGAGAGAAGAGACAGAGACAGAGACAGAGACAGAGAGACAGAGAGAGGAGGGTTTGGATAGATAGTTGTGCGGGGCGTTGGAGAGAAGACCTCAGAGGACAGAATTCGGTGCTGGAGTCTGACAAAGGCGCTGCTTGGCCGATTGAGGGGCCTTCGGACCGGGGCCCGAGTGCTGCTCCCAGGCAGCGGGGCAGCCGCGCTGGTCACACGCAACCTTCCCTTGAACCCCGTCAGGAAGTCACCGAGAAATCCCCCATTCCCATAAATTAAGGACGACTACAGTAGCAGCCTGACAGTTTACGGGAAACAGCAGTGGCTTCGCAGCTGTCCCTGCCAGTAGGGATCTTTAACACCCCGGGCCGGGCTGGGATGGGTAAGATAAGACTGCGCTGCGGGGTCTCCCGAGACCTCTTGGGTGGGGAGGGGCACCCGGCTCTCTTGATCGTCTTCCTCAGAGACTCAGCTTCTGCTTCCAAGGGAGCAAGGTCGGGGAGTAGCGGGTAGGGGTGCGCTGGTGATGGAGATAGGGCGCAGAGTCCGAAGCTGGAGCCTCCTGGGCCAGCCAGTGTGAGACACAGTAACACCGGTCCCTACCCTTCCCCCCACAGCTCGGATTGAAGCGCTAATTGGTCACTAGATCAAAAGATTGCAAGAAGTTCACATATCCCACGGACCCAGGAATTTCTGAGACACTGTTATCTGTCATATTTAATTCTACTGTTCCCACCAATTTTTTTTTTTTTTTTTTTTTTTTTTTTTTTTTTTAAAGACGGCGTCTTATGTATCCCAGGTTGGCCTGGAACTCTAACAAGCAAAGGACCGTCTTGAACTTCTGATTCTCCTGCCTCCACCTCCAGGCATTCACTATGGCATCTTATTTATGAAGTATGGACCAAAGCCCGGGGGACTCCAGGCATGCTTGGGTGCTCTACCCACTGAGCTCCACCACCAGCCCTCATCCTATGTTCTTAAGCAGCAGTTCTCAACCTCCCTAACGCTGTGACCCTTTAGTACAGTTCCTCATGCTGTGGTGACCCCAACCATACAACTATTTTCGTTGCTTCTTCATAACTGTAACTTTGCTACTGTTATGAACTGTAATGTAAATATCTTTGTTTTTCGATGGTCTTAGGTGACCCCTGCGAAAACGATTCTTCAACACCCAAAGTAGTCGAGATCCACAGGTTGAGTGAGAACCACTGTTCTATAGGCTTAGTTCAGGAAATATGGACTGGACACCAGCCACAGCTGCTATGGAACTTTCATTATGCACCAGAAGCAATGTAAAATTTTCCAATCACTGTACTCACCCACCCAGCTGCTCTAGGTGGTAAGTGACATCATTACATTCCCATTTCTCAGCTCCGGAAGTAGAGGCTGCAAGAAAGTAACAGCGTTCCCGAAGTTGCAATGACCCTGTCTTTCCATCTACCTGACCATGAAGCACAGTGGACAAGGTTAGTCAACTTTCCTGGGCTGACTCATGGGGACTGGGATGAGGCACCTTGAACCCCAGCAATTAAGATAAATAATGTTTGAGTACATTGGGAAGTAGAGACAGAGAATCAAGAGGTTCAAGGCTAGCCTTGACTATATAGTGAGGTTGAGGCCAATCTGGCTTATTTGAGACCCTGTCTCAAATCAACAAAATAAAACAAAAACAATCAAAATTAAATATCTTGGGATGTAGCTCAGCGGTAGAACCCTTGCCAGACATGTACCAAGCTCTAGGTTGGGTTCCCAGGCCCCTTATGTTAATCCGTGATGAACAATAACAAAAACATTAATTAGAGGATCCGGGCCTGACTTCAGACCCTGGGGTAGCTCAGGGGCTTTTCTGCAGGTTTGTCTCTTGAGATTTCCAGATTCTGCAGTCAGTTGTGAGCCTTGCCTGTGACATCCCCCCTGGTGAGGCCCTTGGGAAGCTGACCCTCCTACCTCCTCCTTCCTCTGCAGTTAAATTCCAACACAGGCACCTGGGCAATAAAGATCTCCCTGCTGACCAGCCACATGGGATGGAGGGAAAGCCAGCTCACCATCCTGCTCCTGTGGTCTGTTTCCACTGCTGATCTGGGAAAGCCCCAAGTGGGGGATCCAAGGCCCCCCATGAGCGAGGGGGGGTTCTTTCTGGGTCAAGGGCTGACTTTCTGATGATCCACGTGGATGCTCCCTGTCTAAAGCATTGTTATTGGCTACTTGCCAAAAGGGAAGAAGGTGGGTCCATTGGGTTTTGCTGAGACTTTGCAGAAGTCCAGAAATCTCCCAGCTACTTTCCCCACAACCTTGGCCCTCAGTCTACTGGAAAGTGGCTAGATGCTTCTAGATGTCAACGGAACTGGAGGGGCAAGAGTGGCAGGTACTGCCAAGGAGAGAGCTGTAGCCCTAGGTGGGAGGGGCCGGCACCTGCTCTCTCCATCCCAACACTCACTCAGTTGAGTTAGTCCGAAAGGTTGATCCCACCTGCCAGGTTTAACCACTGGGGCTCTGAAGGGCCCCTCCCCTTAGCCATGAGGATGCACTGTGGTCATGGCCACCCACTGTCAGTACATCCAGAAGGAGCTTCAAGCCTTGGGATCAAATACCATGTGAAGACTGGGCGGGGAATCTCCTGAAGGTGTGGAGTTTGGAGTTTAGAATCCAGGGGCTCATTTTACTTCTTAGAGGACCAAGTCTGGTTTGTCTGATTTCCCAGACAAGAGACTTTCATCCCCCAAATAGAAAAGTCCGGGCTAACCTGGGCTTCAAGATCTTCCTGCCTCAGTCTCCTGAGTCCTCGGATTACGGTTTTATTCCACCAGGCCCTGTTCTTGTAGTGTTCTCTCAAACTCGGTCTCCTTTTTGACAGTGCGGAATGGGGATACCAACAAAACCTGCAGTCCCCATTCAAATTTGTGGGACTCAAAAACTGTCTGCAGCTCCCACCACTTGTAACTTCCTTCATTCCCTCCCCCCACGCACCCCTCAGAGCACAGCCTTCAGGTCTCCCCTTCCTCTTAGCCTGAGCTCTCCAGAGACAAGACCTCTTTTCTAGGATCTAGTGCTCAGGCAAAAGGTGGATACTCCTGATATGTACACTAGGTCAAAGGGGGCTTACGAAGAGAGACCCAGCAAGTTCTCCTTTGTCAATTAGTGCCCCTGCCCCCCACCTCTGATTAGGCCCAGAGAGGCCCTTTATATGTTCAGGTCAGTGAGTATTCCTATCAGGAGTGTAAGGGTGGGGGGGGCAGTGCATTCTGGGCAAGGTGGGAGAGGAGGCAGGGATCCAGACAAAAGGTGACTAGGGGGTGGGAGGGCCTTATGGGAAGATGAGGAGAAGCTAGGCATGCTTTCTCCAGCCCCTGGGGGCTTCATTTATTATACTCCCTGCCATAGCTGGCCTTGGCCCTTGCCTGCACCCACCTGCCTCGCTGTCTTTTCCAAGGCTGCGGTGGCCCCCAAAGAGAAGCCCTTGCAGCGCAGACTTCTCTGAGGCCCCAGCAGACCTTGTCAAGGTGAGCTGTCTGCTTAAGTACAGGCACCACCTCTGTGCGGTGATACCTCTGGGCAGTTTGCCGCAGACCCCACTCTCCCTCTGGCCCTCATCTCTCCCATCCCCGCCACAGCCCTGCTCCTCTGCCTCTGGGCTCCCGAGAGAGGGTCCTGGGTCTGGGTGGACACCCAGAGACCCAGCCTCACTCTTAACTCCCAAGCCTCAATCCTGGCCGAATGACAAGCTTCAGCTGTGGCTCTGGGACCATTCGGAGGCTGCCTGAGTGTGGTCTCCGTGGGCAGAGGCAGAGAGAGGCAGCCTAGCTCAGCAAGAGTTCTCTGCAGACCTCACCAGTGTGAATCCGGAGACTCCATCCCTCACCAGTGTGAATCCGGAGACTCCATCCCTCACCAGTGTGAACCCGGAGACTCCATCCCTCACCAGTGTGAACCCGGAGACTCCATCCCGTGCACCCTCCAAACCCTCCTTGACCCATTAGTCATTTTCTCACACACATTCTTTGCAGAGACCCAGAAATACTGGAGGGAAAAAAAATACCATCCCCACCACCAGAGAGTTCTAGAACTCCTACAGTAGAAGCCGCCTTGTACATTTGAGTAAGTTAGACAATGCCTTTTGAAGTTTACAGTAAGGGTCCCTAGGCTCGGAGAGGGCAAACAGCTTGCTCAGGGTGACGCAGTAAAGGAAAGGTGAGTCCTTCCCACCACCTACCTGACCGCTCTTTTTTCCTTCGGGATGATTTCTTCTCCGACTCACTGGCAGTGCTCCCAAGGACCATGTAGTCCTCACCCGATCCTCCGGTGCCGTCCACCAGGCCTGGGCTACCGGCCCCCATCTCTCTGGCGCTCCCAGCGGGGCCTGGGTTGAGCCTTTGCCCAGCTTCAGAGATGGGGAAGTGCCAGTCAGGGGTCTGTGGGAAAGCAGGATGTTGCTCATTGAAGATGCGCTCGGCCCGGGGCAGGCTGTGAGGAGTGGCTGCCAGGCAGGAAGCAGAGAAGTCGGGGTATGCTGCTGTCGCGGGGAAATCTGATTTTTGGTGGAAGGAAAACGGAGTCGGTGAATAATGGGACAGCCCTGGAGCGCTGCTGCCTTCCGAGTGGGGGTTTCGAAGGCAGCCCCAGACGGGGGCGGGGGGTGGGGGTTCCTCACGCAGCTGTGGGCTACGGGATCCATCTGCTGTCTGCTGCCTGCCTCAGTCCGTTCAAAGGTTTGCACTGCACTTTCTCTGTTCAGAGTTTTGTAATTAAAAAAAAAAAAAAAATTAAACAGTAGAGGAAAATGTTGAATGGAAAGTTTACCCCTGGAACCCAAACAAAAATTTTGCCTCCAAGTCCACAAACAGGTGGCCAGTAGCACACATGTGCATGCCCACACCTGTCTAGGCTTCGCGGCTGCCTTCCTGCCCCCTGACACACGCTGATTATCGGGGTCCCTTGTACATGTATTTGTTGCCTAGGGCACTAAACATTTTGACTGTCCTACCTCTGACCCACCCACACTGACAAGCTCTCTTCGCGGGACCCTGAGTGAATGCCTGCAGCGGGCTGGACCCGGTTGCCCAGACACACTTTTAAATCCTGCGGTGGGGGGAGAGTGACAAATTTCTGAGGTGAAATGTGAGAGAGGAGAGGGAGGGGTCAACCCACTCACACAAGGTCCCCTCCAACCAAAACCCGAGCAGGCAACATTATCATCAGAAACCTTATACCCACAGCTAATGGCATTTGCAGACGTAGACTTTTAAAGAAACATTGTTTTATTTTTTTTTTTAAGGAGAGAGAGAGAGCGTGCATGCATGTGTGCATAGTACACACACACACACACACACACACACACACACACACACACACATGCACACATCCACGCTCTTTTGAATGCCTCCTGTAACACAATAAAGTTATTTTTATTGCCTTGTTAACAAAATTCCCCAAGTCTTGGTTTAGAAAAAGCCTTCAGTGGAATCCAGAATCCACCAAATGCCAAATTCTGGGGAGGGAAGGGGGAACTGGGTGCAAAGGACAAGCTTGGTGAGTGCGTTGGTTTAAAGAGTTTCTACCTCTCCCCGGGGGAACAGAAAAGGGAGAGGAATTATAAATTATAAGTAATCCCCCCCCCTCTGGTGAGTCTTGGCAGCCAAGTGGTGTGGTCTGGGGTGTAAAGAAAGATATACTCTAGAACAACAACAAATAAAGAGAGAGAGAGAGGGAAAAAAAAGAAAGGAAAAGAAAACAAATTACTGTCTGTCCAAAGTGCGGTTCTCACCTTCTCAGTAACGAGAAGAGAGAAAAACAAAGCACCTGTCTCTCGGCAGCTACCTCTAACCTCCAGCTCCCATGCCAGTTAGCCACACTCTTCTCTAGCGAGCCTGCCTGCGAGTGATTTGTCTCCACAGCCAAGGCTCTTAAGTCCTTGAAGTTTCTGGGGGTTGTTCCCACCTGTTGCCTGTCCCCGCCCTTAGCCTCTGCCACCTGCTTCCCTTTCTCAATCCCTGCAGGCATCTTTGGAACCTTGGGCATGAACACAGGAACCTGGGACCTCCATCCCCTGAGAGTTCCCCCCAAAGGGAGTTCCCATGGGTCTTCCTGGCTCGTGTGTGTGTGTGTGTGTGTGTGTGTGTGTGTGTGTGTGTGTGTGTGGTTATGTGAGAGGGTGACCAGCTCAGGAGCCATCTCACCCTGCTTACCAATCTAGAGCAGCGGTTCTCAACCTTCCTAACACTGCCACCCTTCCACACAGTTCCTCGTGTTGTGCTGACCCCCAACCATAAAATTACTTTTGTTGCTACTTCATAACTGTAACTTTGCTACTGTTACGAATCTTAATGTAAATACCTGTGTTTCCCTGTGATCTCAGGTGACCCCTGTGAGTCTTTTGACCCCCAAAGGGATGGAGACCCATAGTTTGAGAACCACTAGTCTACACAGTGGGAATACCTGGCTAGCTTCTCAGTCTCTGGAGATTCGACCTTGTTTTGTAGAGATTTCCACCAGCTCAGCGCAGCGGGGCTCTGCAAGGCTGGTCTTAGACACCAGGACTCCAGGAGAGGAGGAGCAGGTACCAGTTAAGTCTCTGAGACAGCACTCTTCACCTCTCTGGGCCTCACCAGCTGATTTAGTCCCAAACCCACAGTGTGGTGCCCACCCCCACCCCCGCACCCCATCTGCAGCAGCAAGCACTGTTCTAACCATCAGGGAAGGAGGACCGTGTACCAGGCCACATTATTGGGAAGGGCTTCAGGACCCAGGCAGCCTGCTCTGCAGTACCCGCCTACCTGCCTGGGGATTTTACTCTCCTAAATTAACATATTTGTAAGCGAGGTGTGTGTGTGTATCTTTTTTTTTTTTTTAGACGAATTTCTAAATGATCTTATTAAATAATAATAAAAAAAAAAACATGGAGCCAAATATAGGGGTGAAAGCCTTAGATGAGGGAACTAAGGAAAGCCACCAGCCAACCTCACCTCACCAGCTCTGCAGCTTCCAAATGCTGTGTGTGTGTATCTTTGCACGTGCATGTAGAGGCCAGGTGTCTTTTTTGATTGCTCTACACCTATTTATTTTTATTTATTTCTAAGAATAAATTTCCTAGAAATTTATTTATTTCTAAGACAGGGGTCTCACTCTGTAACTCTGGCTATCCTCAAACTCACTCAGTAGACCAGGCTGGCCTTGAACTCACAGAGCTCCGTCTGTCTCTGCCAATTCCTTGTGATTGACCTGTCTCTGCCCCCAACACCAAGGCTAGGGTTTCAAGGCGGCATTGCCACCACGGGGCCCAGCTTTTCTACCAGTGCTGGAGGCTCAAACTTGAGTCCTCTTACGTGTGAAGCACCCGTTTTACCCACGGAGCCTGTATTTTGTTTTTAAGGGTTTCATAGGTAGCTCAGACTAACCTGGAATTCACTTGGTAGCCCAGGCTGGCCTCAAATTCACAGTCCACCTGTCTCAGCATTCTAAGTGCTGAGTTTGGAGTTGTGTGTCCCCAGCCTGGGTCACCTGAAATTTTGAATGAAACTTTTTGTGAAAGGCAGAGTGGGCAAGAGATGATGGCCGAGGCCCCTATGTCTGCTTGTTAACCTGGCGATTCTGAAGGGAGGCATGGGCAGGAGAGTTCACCCTCGAGAGGCCCCGTATCATGGAAGGAGCCCACAGGAGGGGCCGGCCAGAGGAAGATGGGGCCATCAGCTCCTTAGGAAGCCCTGGGGGCCTGACCTGGCAGCCTGTAACCAGATCCCTGTTGGGCTGTCCTTCTCACATCTGGCTCAGGGTCCCCATCCCAGGGAGGCCCCCTTGGCCCTTTGCCCTGGGAAGGGGTGGGCACTGGGTCATGGTGGGGTGGGTGGAGAGGTCAGGAAGGGCATGGGGCGGGCACACAGCAGGATGCTCTGTGCTGGGAACATAGGGCCGGGCACCCCGGTGCCCCAGCAGCTGCCGGTGTCTGTCAGCCCCCCTGGGGGAACCACAAGGCCACCACCTCTACATCTTCCTGACAGGCCCCTCTTCTGAGGCCAGGAAAAAATAACAGCCCCCCTCCTGCAGTCACCCATTTGTCAGATGAAGGCTGGGCACTGCGCCTTTAACCTCCTCAAAGTCAGCAGTTCCCTGTCAAGGCCTGTGGGGCCAGGAGACAAAGATGGATGGAGGTGACCGTTTGCAGAGAAGGCTGCAGCCCAGAGGAGCGGTCCAGAAGGGAGGGGCCCCTGGCTTCTGGTGTTGCTGGAGGTAACAGAGAGGGAGAGGAAAGGCGAGCGTCGGGGGTTGGGGGGGGTGTCCCAGGGACCCGGGAGGCCGGGCCACACCTGAGCCATCCCTCAGAATACTAGGAATTTCCTCCATTGCTCGGTACATACTTATGTTCCTTGACCAGACAGGCCTGCTTCTGAGCTGGCCGCCTCAGCCACCTGTGTCTGGAGATGCTGAAGGTAGGTGGGAGGTCCCCATTCAAGACATCTATTCTTGCCATCCCAGGGCTCTGTGGTCAGAAGAGAAACAGTTTTTCTCAGTGGTGAATGACATTGACAGGACCGGCCTTGTAGGGCTATACGAACATAAGTGAGCTGATACCTGGGCCAAGAGTAGGCCGCCAGAGAAGGCCAAGGCATAAGGAAAGTACAGGCCTTCCCTTGCTTTAACTACGTGGAACCCCCATCTGATCGAAAGATGCCCACCTTAGCCCCGAATTATTATTATCTCCCCTCTGTGTGTGTTTGTATATGTGCATGTTGGTTTGTGTGTGTGTGTGTGTGTATAAGTGTGTGTGCATGTGAAAGCCAACCTCTAATGTCGGTTTTTTGAACTAGGTCTCACTGACCTGGAGCTCACTACTTCAGCTGAGATGACTGATCAACAAGCCCCAGGGATGGGTTTGTCTCTACCTTCCCCGTGGCTGGATTTGGAACACACACCACCACACAGCTTTTTACGTGGGTTCTGGAGCCAAACTTACAGGCACTGTGCCCACTGAGTTATCTCCCCAGCCCACAAATTCCTTCTTCTATAACACACATAACAGAAGCATGGTTTTGGGAATCAGGAGGGTGTGGGTTCAAATCCCAGCTCTGCCATGAATAAGTTGAATGGCGTTGAGCAGCTTATTTGATCACATGGGCCTCGGTTTTCCTTTCTGTAAAATGGAAATAAATTTCTTCCTCATTGAGTTGCAAAGTGAGGTCACTTATGAAAACTCTTGTGGCAGCCCTATACATGATTATGGCATCTCATCTTACTCACTGTTCTATTGCTGTGAAGAGACACAATGACCAAGAGGCAACTCATTAAAGAAAACATTTAATTGGGGACTTCCTTACAGTTTCAGAGGTTTAGTCTATTATCACCACGGCAGGAAGCAGGGTGCTGGAGAAGATACATCCTGATTTGATGACTGAGAGAGAGATTCTGGGCTTCGCATGGGTTTTTGAAACGTCAAAGCCCACCCCCAGTGACGCATTTCCTCCAACAAGGCCACACCTCCTAATCCTTTTAATCCTTTCAAACAGTGCCACTCCCTGGTGACTAAGCGTCCAAATAGGAGCCTATGGGGGCCGTTCTTATTCAAACCACCACAAATCCCATGATAAAAGTAAGATGGCTGCCCTAAGGACAATGCCAGATGTGAAATACTCGAGTCCCATGAGAGGGTGTCAGTGGTGAGCCGAGGGTCCCTGTCCCCCACAGTCACCCTCAGCAGCCTGAAGAACTCTCCCAGTCTTCTAGGGATTAGCTTGGGCTGTATTGAGGTTCGGCACTGAGAGGAATTTCAGGACTAGCCTTTGTAAAGCAGAGCCAGGAGTTGGGATTTTATTAAAAATGTTTTTTTTAATATAGGCTGAAGCATGAGGCTGAAGAGGAAGGAAGACATGCCTGAGAGCACCAGGGGAGTATGTTTCCCCGCGAGAGAGTGAGAGAAAGTAAGACATGCCAGGATGTCTTTTCCAAGAAAGAGTAAACAATGACTGTCTTAGTCTCTGCCTCAGTTTACATCCCAAAAGGTTACTAAGAAACCCTTCCTCCTCCTTGATAGGAGATAGATGAAGTGGCCCCAGCGATGCCTTGGATGGAATTATCAGCAGATGAGGCAAAAATCGGAAGCCACTGTGATTGGACAAGGGCTTTAATGGGTGCTTTCCCTGTAATGGGGTTTCCGGTGAGATTCTTGGAAAACAACAGCTTCTGGCTGGGAAGAAAGCCGTGAGTGGTTAGGGATCGTGCTGGGGTTCCTGCCTCTCCTCTGGTAAGATGCTCCCATGGGATTCCAGGGTGAGGAATGTCTTCCTTTCTTCTCATTTGCCCCCAAACTTTCCCTGCCTTTTTAACCTGCATCAAGGGGACAGCATGACTGTTGGCACCCACTCCCACATGAGAGCATGCCAATCACACAAGCTGGCACATTCTGAGCAGGCCACCTGCTGTGTCCCCCACCCCCCGACAGGATCTCACTATATATCTCTGACTGTCCTGAAGCTCATTGTGGAGACCAGGCTGGCCACAAACCCACAGACATCCTCCTGCCTCTGCCTCGCAAGTGCTAGAATTAAAGGCAAGTACCACGTCCAGGTCCCAAGCAGGATCCTGAGGGATGGGATAGAAGACAGAACCAATTTGAGTGTAGTAGAATGGCTGTGGTTAGGACTAGAAATCTGGAAAACTCAGACAACCAAGGGGGAGGGCACAGAGATGATTACTTTGCCAATAAGCCAAATCCTCAGGTGGCAATCCCGGCTGCGGTAGCAACATCTCCTAGTCTCAGTGAGCCGGCACTGCGTCTTTTTGAGGTTGGTTGGGTTGTTTTAACTGCATGTATGTCTGCATACTATATGTATGGTGCTTGTAGAGGTCAGAAGAGGGCATCAGATCCCTTGGAACTAGAGTTACAGATGGTTGTGAACCACCATGCTGGTGCTGGGACCCAAACTCAGGTCCTCCGCAAGAGCAAAAAGTGCTCTTAGCCACTGAGCCATCTCTCCAGACCCGGGTATCTTTCTGCCTTAATCTACCTCCGGATCGGTGTTCTGTACACACAGGTGGCTGTTCACACTCATGTCATATTTGGGGTGCTCCGAGGAAGGGGGCAAGACTGGCACCTTCTTTGCATCTCTGCCCACTGCAAGGAGCCTTTCTGGAAGTCCTGTTCAACCTTGGCATCTTGTTGCATTGACCAGACCTGTGCACTTGGCCATGGAAAATTCCAAAGTGGATGGAGAAGCTGGAACCCAACAAACCTTCCCTCTTCCTCCCCACCAGAACTGTTCTGGAGGAAAGGGGGTAAGATGAGCTGCCAGATAGAATACAGAATACTCCATTAAGTGTATGCCATCAAATTCTTGGGTTGTTCTTAGACTTAAGGAGGAAAAAAACCATGATGTGTATCTGAAATTCAAATTTAATTGGACGCTTTTCTTTTTCTTCTTGGTCTCCCCATTTTTGTTAAGATCTGACTCCTGTTTCACATGGGGAAGGCTCTGGCATTGATTTTTGAGGCAGGACATCACATTTGGACAGAAGGCTCTAGAAGGAAACTTTCAATGGGGTCATCCAGGGGGAGGTGTGGTGATTGGACGGTCCTTAATGATGGGATGTCTACGTGCTGGAAGAGTCCTGGGTGCTCCCAGGAGGGTAAGAGAGGCTGAGGGTGGAGGGGAAGGAGGAAAGATGTCCCAGGTAGGGAGTAAGGACGCTTGCAGTACCCTGGGCAGGAAACACCGGGGGTGGGGGGGGGGGGCACCAGGCCTCAGTAGGAGCCTGGGATACTGGCCACTCCCTTCTCCAGGCCTCCCTTTCCAACTCTTTCCAGGCAATGCAGCCATTATGTGGGGGAAATGGTTAAGTAGATAGCACAGCAAGCCAGCGATTTATGTGGTGTGGGAACAGCTCCGGTTTCCTCCACTGTTTACCCAGCAGTATTTTTCAAACCAGAAATCAGCATGCGGGGAACCACAGCTGTGAATTATGGGCTCTGGCTGGAAGGGTCAAGAGGACGCCTTTTCCAGAGGTGCTGGCCACCAGACTGCCCCCTTCCAGCTCTGTCCAGGTGGGAAGGGTGGCCCTGGCCAGGTCCTAAGAGGAGATCCAGCATCCCTGGATTAAATCCCTGGTTAAGGCTATAATGATCATTTTGTGTAGACACTGAGAACCCACAAGAGAGCTCAAACCAGCTGGAGGGACACCTGAGAGGGTACGGGAGATGGGGACCCTCAACCATATGGCATTGCCAACTTTGCCTTGCATGAACGTACGCTCAGTTTTACTAGGCCTTTCCATTTTTCAAAAGAAGCCAAAAATTCTGGACTTTTAAAGTAAGCAGTCTTTCGATTGTTTTTACATTTATTTATTTAATATGTGTGTGCTTGCACACACAAGCATTCACACACATGCACACATGCCACGGTACACAACTTTCAGGAGTCGGTTCTCTCCTTCCACATGTGGGCTCTAGGAATCGAACTCAGGCCATCGGGCTTGGGGCAGTCGCCGGTACCTGCAGAGCCATCTTGTCAGCCCTCAAATGTAAATGTTGAAATGAATTTAAAGCACTGCTGATTGTGTCCGAGGCCTACGGAGAGCCAAGAATAGTGAGTGGCGCACACCTTTCAATCCCAGCACCCAGGAGACAGTAGCAGGCAGATCTCTGTGAGTTCGAGACCAGCCTGGTCTACAGAGTGAGTTCCAGGCCAGGCAAACAAACAAACAAAACAAAAACTTAAACAAAGAGGCTTATGGGGCTGCCTGAGCATGGCGGTTCATGTCTATAATCTTAGTACTTAGGTAGCTGGGGCAGAAGGATTATGAGTTGTGGGTCATCATCCTGGGCTACAAAGCAGAGTCTGTCTCAACAAACAAAACAAAAAGCTTGTGAGAAAAGACCATCACATCAAAATCCCTGGTCTTGTCTGTCTCCCTGCTTCCTGGAGCCTCCCACGGACCACTGGGAAAACTATAGGTCTAAGAACCTACCCCTGTTCCCGGGGCTTTCCCTAGGGGCTCTCACCAAGCAGTTTCTCAATAGGCCCAAGCGGCTCTCATTTGCATGGATGCGACATTTACTAACCCAACACCACCCACTTGTGTTTGGCGTTGACCATTCGGGAACACAGCTGGGGAGGACCCTCGCTTTTACTGGTGAGGACATAAAGGCTCAGGGCTCAGGCAATTTGGTTATAAAGTTACAAGAGCCTTTGAAGAGGTTGGGGCCAGGACCTCTAATTACAGATGTAGGTCATTCTGCACCCAAACTCTGTTATCCCATAAAAAAGCCAGGCTCCTGGGTAAGAGGGCAGGGTACACCCTGAGCCAAATCAAAACTCCTGGATGGGACCTGCACATGAATGAAACACTCGGTAAACAGCACAGTGGCTGTAATTTAAAGTTAACTGAAGATCCATAGGTTATAGTTCTTGGAGGGGAAGGATACGGTGGAAAGTATTGGAAAGAGCAGTGCCCCTGGGCAAGGCTTGATGGCTCTCTGCTGGCTCCAGAGGGCTTGTCGGATGCTCTAGGACAGCAGTTCCCAACCTTCCCAATGCTGTGACCCTTTAATACAGTTCCTCATGCTGTGGTGATTCCCCCAACCATAAAATTATTATCGTTACCACTTTATAATGTTGCTGTCATGAATCATACTGTAAATAGACACATTGTCTGCTATGCGACCCCTGTGAAAAGGTCCTTTAATCCATAGCTTGAGAACCACTGCTCTAAGGGCACTGTAGGAATCCTGTCTGCCTCCTGTTATCTTACAGCGCTGTGAAGCAGCTCGCCCCCAGCCCCTCCTGGCTGGCTGTGGAGGGGGCACAGTAGCAGAAAGCCATGAAGTACTGGCGCCTCCACCC